>NC_091150.1:3368353-3453353 GCF_040958095.1 Procambarus clarkii | reverse complement strand
ATGTAAGACCAATCTTGGAGTATGCGACCCCAGCATGGATCCTGTACCTTGTCAAGCACAAGACGAAGCTGGAAAAAGTCCAAAGGTATGCCACTAGACTAGTCCCAGAACTAAGAGGTATGAGTTACGAGGAAAGGCTGCGGAAAATGCACCTTACGACCCTGAAGGACAGAAGAGTAAGGGGAGACATGATCACAACCTACAAAATCCTCAGGGGAATCGACCGGGTAAATAAGGATAAACTATTCAACACTGGTGGTATGCGAACAAGGGGACACAGGTGGAAACACCAGGTAGCTACACCACTGCCATCACCAGGTGACTACACCACTACCATCACCAGGTGACTACACCACTACCATCACCAGGTGACTACACCACTACCATCACCAGGTGGCTACACCACTACCATCACCAGGTGACTACACCACTACCATCACCAGGTGTCTACACCAGTACCATCACCAGGTGACTACACCACTACCATCACCAGGTGACTACACCACTACCATCACCAGGTGACTACACCAGTACCATCACCAGGTGACTACACCACTACCATCACCAGGTAGCTACACCACTACCATCACCAGGTAGCTACACCACTACCATCACCTGGTAGCTACACCACTACCATCACCAGGTGGCTACACCACTACCATCACCAGGTGACTACACCACTACCATCAGCAGGTAGCTACACCACTACCATCACCAGGTAGCTACACCACTACCATCACCAGGTGACTACACCACTACCATCACCAGGTGGCTACACCACTACCATCACCAGGTGACTACACCACTACCATCACCAGGTAGCTACACCACTACCATCACCTGGTAGCTACACCACTACCATCACCAGGTGGCTACACCACTACCATCACCAGGTGACTACACCACTACCATCGCCTCTGAATTAAATATCACACAACCACCGCTTGAGCGCATCTAGATCTCCTTGTACTCTCCCTCTAACGTCTTCGTTTCTAAAAACCAGCAATTATACATAATCCGCAAGTTATGAGACTTAGACTTACTTCTGTTAGTTTGATAAAATATATCACAATCTGAATGACCTCAAATGATCTCGCGGGGGTACACTACTTGTGTGTTTTAATACTTGCAACTGTTCGCTGCTGATCTGTCTTCTTTCAACACCGTGAAACACCGTGTGCCACCAACACCGTGTGCCACCAACACCGTGTGCCACCAACACCGTGTGCCACCAACACCGTGTGCCACCAACACCGTGTGCCACCACCACCGTGTGCCACCAACACCGTGTGCCACCAACACCGTGCACCGCCACCAACACCGTGTGCCACCAACACCGTGTGCCACCACCACCGTGTGCCACCAACACCGTGTGCCACCAACACCGTGCACCGCCACCACCACCGTGTGCCACCGACACCGTGTGCCACCAACACCGTGCACCGCCACCAACACCGTGTGCCACCAACACCGTGTGCCACCAACACCGTGTGCCACCACCACCGTGCACTGCCACCCAGTGCTCAGCGCGGGCCAATTCCTCCCTTGTGTGTGTGAACCCTCACTCGCCACCCAGCTGTGTTAACGCTACGGGCGACCCCGTGCTGTATGATACGTCGCACCAACCACCTGGTTTATCCCTGCATGTCTCCCTTGTAACCACGTGCTATCTAAGGTCCTTGTGAGAGTCGACGCCGCCACCCTGTGTGTCATCATTACTCGGAAGTGTAATGATGACACACAGATAGGTAGACGTGGTCAACGTCGACGCTGGTAGACGTGGTCAACGTCGACGCTGGTAGACGTGGTCAACGTCGACGCTGGTAGACGTGGTCAGCGTCGACGCTGGTAGACGTGGTCAGCGTCGACGCTGGTAGACATGGTCAACGTCGACGCTGGTAGACGTGATCAACGTCGACGCTGGTAGACATGGTCAACGTCGACGCTGGTAGACATGGTCAACGTCGACGCTGGTAGACATGGTCAACGTCGACGCTGGTAGACGTGGTCAACGTCGACGCTGGTAGACATGGTCAAAGTCGACGCTGCTAGACATGTTCAACGTCGACGCTGGTAGACATGGTCAACGTCAACGCTGGTAGACATGGTCAACGTCGACGCTGGTAGACGTGGTCAACGTCGACGCTGGTAGACATGGTCAATGTCGACGCTGTTAGGCATGGTCAGCATTGACGCTCGTAGACATGGTCGACGTCGACGCAGGTTGACATGGTCGTGGTTGACGCAGGTAGACTCGGTCGACGTCGACGCAGGTAGACACAGTAGACGTCGACGCGGTTAGTCACGGTCGACGTTTACATGGGAAGACTCGGTCGACGCGGGTGAACACGGTCGATGTCGATGCAGGTAGATATGGTCGATGCGAGTAGACACGGTCGACGTCGACGCAAATATACACGGTCGACGCAGATAGACACGGTCGACGTCGACGCAAATAGACACGGTCGACGCAGATAGACACGGTCGACGTTGCAACAAGTGAACCACTAAAGTATTTACCAGTCAAGAGTTTGTTTAGTAATGAAGAGGTTTGGAACCTCGTGTGTGTTCAGATGAATTTGATCCTGGTTACCTGCGGTATACCTGGCGTATACTCTTAGTATACCTGGCGTACAGTATACCCGGAGTATACCTGAAGAAGGTTCTGAAAAGTCTACTGCCCCAAAACCAGATTCGTCGTGTGATTACTTTGTCAATCAAGGCTGTTGCTTGGAGCTGCCTGCAGGCCCTCGTATCCATTATAACACGGCTGGTCCGCCACTTCCTGCCTGGCTTTCTCCTGAATCTCTTTATGTAAATGTTGAGGATCTGCAAATTTCGTTCACTATATTCCAGAATTAGTTACATTTTAAATTATATGCATCATACTGATTTACTACTTAAAATTAAGTCTTATGGTGTCTCCTATGTTTAATAGTGCATTTCTTAATGTTGGGAAAATGTAAGCAATTAATTTTACAGTATAATTAACTTGCTCGGGAAGGAAAATATTGAGGGCCTGTCCGGGAGTTGAACCCGGGACCTCCTGCACCCAAAGCAGGAATCATACCACTAGACCAACAGGCCGTGGATATTTGAGTTTAGTTACGTTATTTAAATCATCTTTTTAGAATTAAATATGCCCATTGAAAATTACCAGAGCCTGTCCGGGATTCGAACCCGGGATGCGAGTATTTAAAGCAAGCAATTTTTTCTTGAGCAAAGCATAATTTTCAACATGCGATCAATCAACTGGTAAACATCGCACACTTCCATGTCTTTCGTAGTGAATCTTCCTTCCTGTATCCTCAATTTAATTACCTGTTCCTACACTGTTGTTTTTCTCCTGATGTGGCTGTGCAGCAATTTAGGTTGAGTATTTTCCATGCTTGCTATCTCATTTTCGTACTGTCCTTCTGCTTCTCTCCTCACCTTGACGTATTCATTGTTGCCACTCTAGGATCTTTCTCTGCTGTCAAGTGTGCTGTTATTTCTATAGTTTCTTTGCACCTTTGTATTTTGTTACCTTGCTAGATTACATCTCTGATTAAACCATGGGAGCCGGTCGGCCAAGCGGACAGCACGCTGGACTTGTGATCCTGTGGTCCTGGGTTCGATCCCAGGCGCCGGCGAGAAACAATGGGCAGAGTTTCTTTCACCCTATGCCAATGTTACCTACCAGTAAAATAGGTACCTGGGTGTTAGTCAGCTGTCACGGGCAGCTTCCTGGGGGTGGAGGCCTGGTCGCGGAGACACTAAAAAGCCCCGAAATCATCTCAAGATACCCTCAAGATGGGATTCTCATCTGCATTTCGTTTTTCCTTTCGGACCGGGGCAAACTTGTCTGCTGCCTCTTTAAACTTCTTCGTGATGTAGTCCATCGTATCTTGGGCCGTCATTCCCCTGAGCTTTCCCATGTAATATCTGTTAGGAATTTTCTTATCCCCTAGTAGTTTCCCTTTCGGAATGCTGGCTTTTTGTGTTCAGGTCCCTTCCTTGAGTACATTATCCCTTCTTCGACCAAATACTCAAACGAGATTACACTGTATTCGCTCATTCGTACTGGGGTCTCGTAACCGTTTTCTCTTAAGTCAGAGTCGTTCAGAGTGAAGACTAGGTCGAGTCTCGCTGATTATCGTTTTCTCTCATTCTTATGGGGCCCCTGACATGCTGGCTTAAAACGTATCGTCGCCACCTCCAATAGTTTAGCTCTCCATGTATCCTCACCAACATGTGGTTCCTTGTTCTCTCAGTCTATCGTTCCGTGATTGAAGTCCCCCATGTTGATGGGCCTCCCATCGTCATGGTGCCTGTAATGTAGTCTATGGAGTGTGTGTGTGTGGGGGGGGGGTGCATGTGTGTGTACTCACCTAATTGTACTCACCTATACTCACCTGTACTTGGAGCCGGTCGGCCGAGCGGACAGCACGCTGGACTTGTGATCCTGTGGTCCTGGGTTCCTAGGGACACTAAAGCCCCGAAATCATCTCAAGATAACCTCAAGATAACCTAATTGTGCTTGCGGGGATTGGGCTCTGGCTCTTTGGTACCGCCTCTCAACTGTCAATCAAAAGATGTACAGATTTCTGAGCCTATTGGGCTCTATCATTGGGCTGTGTGTGTGTGTGTAATTACCTAAGTGTAATTACCTAAGTGTAGTTACAGGATGAGAGCTACGCTCGTGGTGTCCCGTCTTCCCAGCACTCATTGTCATATAACGCTTTGAAACTACTGACGGTCTTGGCCTCCACCACCTTCTCCCCTAACTTGTTCCAACCGTCTAACACTCTGTTTGCGAAAGTGAATTTTCTTATATTTCTTCGGCATCTGTGTTTAGTTAGTTTAAATCTATGACCTCTTGTCCTTAAAGTTCTAGGTCTCAGGAAATCTTCCCTATCGATTTTATCAATTCCTGTTACTATTTTGTATGTAGTGATCATATCACTACATATAAAATACACTACACACTACATACGTGTGTGTGTGTGTGTGTGTGTGTGTGTGTGTGTGTGTGTGTGTGTGTGTGTACTCACCTAATTGTGCCTGCGGGGGTTGAGCTCTGGCTCTTTGGTCCCGCCTCTCAACCGTCAATCAACAGGTGCACAGGTTCCTGAGCCTATTGGGCTCTATCATATCTACACTTGAAACTGTGTATGGAGTCAGCCCCCACCACATCACTTCCTAATGCATTCCACTTGTCAACCACTCTGACACTATAAAAGTTCTTTCTAATATCTCTGTGGCTCATTTGGGCACTCATTTTCCACCTGTGTCCCCTAGTGCGTGGGCTCCTTGTGTTAAATAGCCTGTCTTTATCTACCCTATCAATTCCCTTGAGAATCTTGAATGTGGTGATCATGTTCCCTCTAACTCTTCTGTCTTCCAGCGAAGTGAGGTTTAATTCCTGTAGTCTCTCCTCGTAGCTCATACCTCTCAGCTCGGGTACTAGTCTGGTGGCAAACCTTTGAATCTTTTCCAGTTTAGTCTTATCCTTGACTAGATATGGACTCCATGCTGGGGCTGCATACTCCAGGATTGGCCTGGCATATGTGGTATACAAAGTTCTGAATGATTCCTTACACAAGTTTCTGAATGTAGTTCTTATGTTGGCCAGCCTGGCAACATAATGTGTATGTGTTCTTATGTGTATGTGTTCTTATGTGTATGTGTTCTTATGTATATGTGTTCTTATGTATATGTGTTCTTATGTATATGTGTTCTTATGTGTATGTGTTCTTATGTATATGTGTTCTTATGTGTATGTGTTCTTATGTGTATGTGTTCTTATGTGTATGTGTTCTTATGTATATGTGTTCTTATGTGTATGTGTTTTTATGTGTATGTGTATATGTGTGTGTGTGTGTATTTACTATATGTGTCTGCAGAAGCGAGCTATTAGCTCTTGGATCCCGCCTTTCTAACCAGTTTATATTTTCACTATTATGGATACTACATATTCTCTCTAACACACGAACACATCCTCAGGAAGCAGCCCGTAGCAGCTGCCCAACTCTCAGGTACCTATTTACTGCTAGGTCAACAGGGAGCATGTGAGTGAAAGAAACTCAACCCATTTGTTCCTGCCTCTGCAGAGGATCGAACCCGGGCCCTTAGAACCACGACCCCAGAGCGCTGTTCACTCAGCCGTGAGGCACCAAAAAGAAATGTAGCCTAAGCGGTTCCGTCCAGTAGCAGGAATTGAGTCCACGATCAAGGCACGTAAATTTAATCATTTTATAAACGCTCACTGGGAGTATTCCTATTAATAAACTTTTTCGAGTCATTTACAGAGTGAAAGCGACGTCCAGCTAAACAACTATCCCCAGTGGGATTCGAACCCGCGACCTCTGGATTAGAAGTCCAGCGCGCTGTCCACTTTGCCATGAGGACGGCTATCCACTATGCCATGAGGACGGCTATCCACTGCGCCATGAGGACGGCTATCCACTGTGCCATGAGGATGGCTATCCACTGCGTCATGAGGACAGCTATCCACTACGCCATGAGGACGGCTATCCACTGTGCCATGAGGACAGCTATCCACTGTGCCATGAGGACGGCTATCCACTGCGCCATGAGGACGGCTATCCACTGTGCCATGAGGACAGCTATCCACTGTGCCATGAGGACAGCTATCCACTGTGCCATGAGGACAGCTATCCACTGCGTCATGAGGACGGCTATCCACTGTGCCATGAGGACGGCTATCCACTGTGCCATGAGGACAGCTATCCACTGTGCCATGAGGACGGCTATCCACTGTGCCATGAGGACGGCTATCCACTGTACCATGAGGACAGCTATCCACTACACCATGAGGACGGCTATCCACTGCATCATGAGGACAGCTATCCACTACGCCATGAGGACGGCTATCCACTGTGCCATGAGGACGGCTATCCACTGCGTCATGAGGACAGCTATCCACTACGCCATGAGGACGGCTATCCACTGTGCCATGAGGACGGCTATCCACTGTGCCATGAGGACGGCTATCCACTGTGCCATGAGGACGGCTATCCACTGCGTCATGAGGATAGCTATCCACTGTGCCATGAGGACGCCTATCCACTGTGCCATGAGGACGGCTATCCACTGTGTCATGAGGACGGCTATGCACTGCGCCATGAGGACGGCTATCCACTACGCCATGAGGACGGCTATCCACTGTGTCATGAGGACGGCTATCCACTGCGCCATGAGGACGGCTATCCACTACGCCATGAGGACGGCTATCCACTGTGCCATGAGGACGGCTATCCACTGCGTCATGAGGACAGCTATCCACTACGCCATGAGGACGGCTATCCACTGTGCCATGAGGACGGCTATCCACTGCGCCATGAGGACGGCTGTCCACTACGCCATGAGGACGGCTATCTACTGTGCCATGAGGACGGCTATCCACTGTGCCATGAGGACGGCTATCCACTGCGTCATGAGGATAGCTATCCACTGTGCCATGAGGACGGCTATCCACTGTGCCATGAGGACAGCTATCCACTACGCCATGAGGACGGCTATCCACTGTGCCATGAGGACGGCTATCCACTGTGTCATGAGGACGGCTATCCACTGTGCCATGAGGACAGCTATCCACTACGCCATGAGCACGGCTATCCACTGTGCCATGAGGACGGCTATCCACTGTGTCATGAGGACAGCTATCCACTGCGCCATGAGGACGGCTATCCACTACGCCATGAGGACGGCTATCCACTGCGCCATGAGGACGGCTATCCACTACGCCATGAGGACAGCTATCCACTTCGCCATGAGGACGGCTATCCACTACGCCATGAGGACAGCTATCCACTGCGCCATGAGGACGGCTATCCACTACGCCATGAGGACAGCTATCCACTGTACCATGAGGACGGCTATCCACTGCGCCATGAGGACGGCTATCCACTACGCCATGAGGACGGCTATCCACTGTGCCATGAGGACGGCTATCCACTACGCCATGAGGACGGCTATCCACTGCGCCATGAGGACGGCTATCCACTACGCCATGAGGACGGCTATCCACTGTGCCATGAGGACGGCTATCCACTGTGCCATGAGGACGGCTATCCACTGCGTCATGAGAATAGCTATCCACTGTGCCATGAGGACGGCTATCCATTGTGCCATGAGGACGGTTATCCACTGCATCATGAGGACAGCTATCCACTGCGCCATGAGGACGGCTATCCACTGCGCCATGAGGACGGCTGTCCACTACGCCATGAGGACGGCTATCCAGTGTGCCATGAGGACGGCTATCCACTGTGCCATTAGGACGGCTATCCACTGCGTCATGATGATAGCTATCCACTGTGCCATGAGGACGGCTATCCACTGTGCCATGAGGACGGCTATCCACTGCATCATGAGGACAGCTATCCACTGCGCCATGAGGACGGCTATCCACTGTGCCATGAAGACGGCTATCCACTGCGCCATGAGGACGGCTATCCACTGCGCCATGAGGACGGCTATCCACTGCATCATGAGGACAGCTATCCACTGCGCCATGAGAACGGCTATCCACTGTGCCATGAGGACGGCTATCCACTGCATCATGAGGACGGCTATCCACTGTGCCATTAGGATAGCTATCCACTGTGCCATGAGGATAGCTATCCACTGTGCCATGAGGACAGCTATCCACTGTGCCATGAGGATAGCTATCCACTGTGCCATGAGGACAGCTATCCACTGTGCCATGAGGACGGCTATCCACTGTGCCATGAGGACGGCTATCCACTGCATCATGAGGACGGCTATCCACTGTGCCATGAGGATAGCTATCCACTGTGCCATGAGGACAGCTATCCACTGTTCCATGAGGATAGCTATCCACTGTGCCATGAGGACAGCTATCCACTGTGTCATGAGGACAGCTATCCACTGTGCCATGAGGACGGCTATCCACTGCGCCATGAGGACGGCTATCCACTGTGCCATGAGGACGGCTATCCACTGCATCATGAGGACGGCTATCCACTGTGCCATGAGGATAGCTATCCACTGTGCCATGAGGACAGCTATCCACTGTGCCATGAGGATAGCTATCCACTGTGCCATGAGGACAGCTATCCACTGTGTCATGAGGACAGCTATCCTCTGCGTCATGAGGACGGCTATCCACTGCGCCATGAGGACGGCTATCCACTGTGTCAAGTGTGTGTTTCACATCCACATCCACTCACCTAGTTCACCTAGTTGTACTCACCTAGTTGTACTTGCGAGGGTTGAGCTTTGGCTCTTTGGTCCCGCCTCTCAACTGTCAATTAACTGGTGTACAGGTTCCTGAGCCTATTGGGCTCTATCATATCTACACTTGAAGCTGTGTATGGACTCTGACTCCACCCCGTCACTTCCTAATGCATTCCAATTGTCAACCACTCTGACACTAAAAAAGTTTTTTCTAATATCTCTGTGGCTCATTTGAGCACTTAGTTTCCACCTGTGTCCCGTAATGCGTGTGCCCCTTGTATTAAATAGCCTGTCTTTATCTACCCTATCAATTCCTTTGAGAATATTGTATGTGGTGATCATGTCCCACCTAGCTCATCTGCCTTCTAGCGGCATGATGTTTAATTCCCATAGTCTCTCCTTGTTGCTCATACCTCTCAGTTCGGATACTAGTCTGGTGGCAACCCTTTGAACCTTTTCCATTTTTGTATTTCGCTTGACTAGATATGGACTCCATGCTGGAGCTAAAGGCCGTTTTTATTCTAAAGGCTGATTCTAAAGGCCGTTTTTATGTTAACCAACCTGGCATATGCCGCTGATGTTATCCCCTTGATATGGGTTTCAGGGGACAGGTCTGGTGTCATATTACTCCCCCCCCCCCCCCAAGTCTTTCTCTCTCTCTCTCTGACTATTAAAGAATATCATCTCCCAAGTGATATCTAGTATCTGGCATCTTGCTCCCTATACTTAATATCATTACATTACATTTGCTTGGGTTAAACTCCAACAACCATTTATTCGACCATTCCTTCAGTTTGTCCAGGTCTTCTTGAATCCTCAAGCAGTAATCCTTTGTCTTAATCCTTCTCAAAATTTTGGCATCGTTAGCAAACATTGAGAGGAATGAGTCTAGACCCTCCGGGAGATCATTTACGTATATCAGAAACAGGTTAGGTCCGAGTACAGAGCCCTGTGGGACTCCACTGGTGACTTCACGCAAGTCTGAGGTCTCATCCCTCACTGCAACTCTCTGCTTCCTATTGCTTAGGAACTCCCTTATCCACTGCCTGTTACTCTTGCCTGTCTAGCATATGTATATGTACCAGCCTCTTATGGGGTACTGTGTCAAAGGCTTTCCGACAGTCCAAAAAAATGCAGTCCGCCCAGCCTTCCTTTTCTTGCCTGGTTGTAGAATTATTAAGGAGACATAACTTTAAAATGTGCAAAAATATGCAATAAATGAAAACTGGTTCGATCTCAATCAAACGTCTTTGACTAGCTGTATATAAAAAGCGCTTCAACTGGTCCGGGTCTCAGCATCGTAGCATAAACAGGAAGGAAGAAAAAAATATTTAATACTGTGTCAACAATTTTTCAAAATATTAAAAAATTAGCATAAAACACAAATGTCAACGGAAATCATGTCTATAACTCTCAGCTATCACAATAGCATTTAATAAATAATATAATGATTAGTTTTATAAAAAAAAATGAGTAATAATATGAATTAGATTTTTTCATTATTTTTTTTCTGCCAAGCATGAAACGTATACACCTGACTGCACGTTAGCCTATGTGTAAGGGTGCCAATTTTGGAGGAAATTGGTTGATGTCAACCTCAGCCACAGGTTGCAGCACCTTTGACCTCATTATTTTTCAAGTTACATAAAAGTAACTCTACTCATTTATTTTGAATTCAATTTACACGAACCTTACATGTTGCATGTAGATTTTATGTTTTTTTCTTAAGTTCATATATTGATTTTATAAATAGTTATAAACATGATATATTTACATTATTTAAATAATGTAAAAGGGAACTTTGGACTCTTTGTTGGGAACTTTGGGAACTTTGACTCTTTGTATCAGAAAAAGTAAACATGTTTTTGATAATCAGGATGGGAAAATCCTTTATTATATGCTAATGTGATGGATGAGTGTCATAGAAATTATTTCATTTGAAACTTGTGGTTTTAGAGTATTTTTGAAAAATGAGTAAAGTTCGTTAAAATTATTTATAGTTTTTTCCTCCCTTTCTAATAAGGCTGCGACACTGAAACTTGACATATTTGCAGCCTTTTTCATATACAACTTTTCCCCAAAGTTTGCTTGACATCTAACAACTTTTAATATTTTAAGTAATACTACATGACGCCTGACTGCTGAGTGGACAGCGCTTCAGATTCGTAGTCCTGTAGTTCCGGGTTCGATCCCCGGTGGAGGCAGAGATCAAATGTACGAAAAGTTTCTTTCACCCTGAAGCCCCTTTTACCTAGCAGTTAATAGGTACCTGGGAGTTAGACAGCTGTTACTGCATGACTGCTTCCTGGGGGATGTGTAACAAAACGGAGGCCTGGTCGAAGACCGGGCCGCCGGGACGCTAATCCCCAAAATCATCTAAAGATAACCCTGATGCCAGTACGGCAAGATTTACCCCTCCCGAAACCCATGTTGCCGATTTGTCACGAAGTCTCTTCTCTCCAGAAGTGTTACTAGTTTTTTCTCACGATCTTCTCCATCACCTTGCATGGTATACAAGTTAAGGATACTGGCTTGTAGCTCAGTGTCTCTTGTCTATCACCCGTTTAGTATATTGGGACTACATTAGTCGTATTCCATATTTCTGGGAGGTCTCCCGTCTCCAGTGACCTACTATACTCTATGGAGAGTGGCAAGCAAAATGCATCTGCACACTCTTTCAATACCCATGATGAGATTCCGTCTGAACCAACAGCCTTTCTCACATCCAAACCCAACAAGTGTCTCTTGACCTCATCTCTTGTAATTTCGAACCCTTCCAAGACCGCCTGGTTTACTGCCACCTCTCCTAGCCCAGTGATCTCACTTCATTCCGTTGTGAAGGCCTCCTGGAACCTCTTGTTGAGTTTTTCACACACCTCTTTGTCATTCTCTGTATACCTGTTCTCACTCATTCTCAGGTTTCATCGCCAGTTCTTTCACTGTGGTTTTCATCCTGATGTCACAGTGGAGAAGCTTTGGTTTGGTCTTGGCTTTGTTTGCTATATCATTTTCAAAATTTTTATCTTCTCTTCTCACATTAACATACTCATTCCTACTTCTCTGGTATCTCTCTCTGGTTTCTGGTGTTCAGTTATTTCGGAAGTTCCTCCACGCCCTTTGGTTCAGTCCCTTTGCTTCCATACATGCCCTATTAAGCCTTGGATTCTTCTTTTGCTTTTCGGAATGTTCTATTTGGGCCGGGATAAACCTGTTTACTGCCTCCTGACACTTTTGGGTGACATAGTCCATCGTGTCGTGTACAGACTTAGCTCTGAGTTTTGTGCCCCATGGTACCCTTAGGAAACTTCTTGTATATTCATAAATCCCCTTTTAGTACACCAGCATTTTGTTTCCTAGTTCTTTTTGGAGGGAGATAAATCCTAGCTCTACCAGGTACTCAAAGATCAATACACTATGATCACTGATTCCCAAGGGTGCTTCCAACTTATCTTCCCTTATATCACACTCGTACAAGGATAAATATCAGATCAAGCATGGCTGGTTCATCTTCCCCCTCTCATTTTTGTCGGTCCCTTGATGTGTTGGCTTAGAAAGTTTCTTGTTGCCATGTGTCTGGTCCTCCATGTGGTTCTCTGTTCTCCCAATCTATCTTCCTGTGGTTGAAGTCTCTCATGATAAGTAGTCCAGATCCATTCCTGCTAGAAACAGAAGCTGCTCTCTCTATTATGTTAATGGTGGCAATGGTGTTTCTATCATATTCCTTTCAGGGTCTTCTGTCATTTGGTGGTGGGTTATATATGACTATGACTATAAAATTTTGTACTCCAATTCCTATGGTACCTGTTATGTAGTCACTGAAACCTTCACAGCCCTGAATAACCATCTCCTCAAAACTCCAGCCTTTTCTTACCAGCAGAGGTACAGCACCACCTCCTCTTCCTTCTCTCTCTCTTTCCTCGCAATACAGTAGTCCTGTGGAAACACTGCATTTGTTATTGTTTTTGTTAGCTTTGTTTCAGTGAGTGCTATTATGTCTGAGTTTTCTTCTAGTACCCCATTCTCCAGGTTCACTTGTTTTGTTTGTAATCCCATCTATGTTAGTGTGCATTACCTTGAGACTCACTTTCTTCTGTTCCTTCTCATGTCCCCCTTCTTTGTGATCGTTCTGCTAATGAGGGAAGCTGTTCCATGTGTGAGGATTTGTGAGGTGGTTAATAGGGTCTCAGAGGATTCTGTGGTGAGGGATGGGGGGGGGTCAAGTGATGGGGCGGACCGGGAGGGTATGGGTAGAAGGGGTAGGGGGGACAGGGGAGATAAATGGGGGAGGGCCATATGGTAGGAGTGGGGGTAGCCGGGTGGGTATAGGGTGAGGGGGTGGAGGCAGGGTTGGCTGAGCATTTGAGTGGGGGCAGGGAGGATTCGGGGTATTTTCTATGCAGAGGAATGTGGTGGAGTGACCCTCCCCTCAGGTGTTACTGGGTTTCTGGTCATGAAGGAGAGTTGAAGTAATTGCTTGTGTTGTCCAATAATGAACTCCTTATATGCGGCAATAGTTGCTGAAAACTTGTGCGACTTTCCATAATCCTCCCCCGTTTTTCTTGTGTGTGTTTTTTGCCTTTTGACTTATGACCATTTAACTGCATTTTAAGCCTTCTGTTATTTTATTGAGGGTGTTCTTGGTCATCAATTGATTCATCTTTAATTTAATATCAATGAGCCAAAGAGTGTTCATCATAAGAAAGTGTTTTTTCGTTGGTGTGCATCTTCGTATGTCCTGTCAGGTTGATTCTCTGACTGAATTTTTCCAAACACACAACATCACGCATATAAGACTTTCGGCTGAGCGTGTTCTAAAATGTTGGGTCAGGTGGTTTCTGTGACAAAATTTTCTCACACACTTCTTACAATTAAAAGGGTTTTCACTTGTATGGGTTCTTAAATGTTTCATCAGGTTACGTCTGTACCTGAAATTTTTCTTACACGCACCACACTTAAAAGATATTTTGCTGGTATGTGTTCTCAAATGTGGGACATGTAAAAGGATTTTCCCTCATGTGTATTCTCAAATTTATGGTCAGGTTGTCTCTGTGCCTGAATTTTTTCCGCACTCATTGCACGTAAAAGGTTTTTGGCTTGTATGTGTCTTCAAATGTCGGATTAGACAGCTTTTCTGGCTGAATTTTTTATCACACACATTGCACTTAAAAGATTTTTCGTCTGAATGTATTCTCATATGGTCGACCAGACTGCCTTTCAGACTAAACTTTTTTTCACACTCATTACACGCAAAAAGGTTTTTCGCCTGTATGTGTCTTCAAATGTCGGGTCAGATCGCTTTTACTTCTGATTTTTTTTTCACACTCATCACATGTAAACGGTTTTGTGTTTTCAAATGTTGGGTTAAGTTGCATCTTTGACTGATTTTTTCTACATACATCTCATTGTATGAGAGTTTTTACCCATGTGTATTCTCCAATGTAGAGTCAGATGGGCTTTGCTAATGAAGATCTTCCCACACACAGCAGTGTATTTTTCGCCTGTAAACATCTATAAATTTTCTATCAGGTGCTTCTCTGACTAATTTTTCTGACACTTATTGCCGTAAAAGGTTTTTCATCGGTGTCGGTTCAAATGGTAGATCACTGGACACTTCACCCGCAAGCACAACTAGGTGAGTACTGTTGGAAATTTCCAACACTAATAGACTACTATTGTATTATAATAAATCATTATTATTATCTACTAACTACAGTAGTCACTAAATTTACTAACAGTAGTGTCAACATAAACTAACCATTGCATCTGCGTATTAATGCTAGAAATTCTGACGAAACAGAGCAGCAAACATTGCGTCAGATAATGTCTAGTTAAACACATTTATTACCAATGTGTTAGAGAATTGAATGTGGTTCTCTAAAATCATCAATATTCCGTGTAATAATTACTCACGGATAATATAACTCCCAATAATCTCAAACCGAGAGTTATTAGTTACAATTGTTATCAAGTAATAGTTTTTTCTGTCATACGCAAATGTCATGGAGGAGAATAAATTCTTCTCCATTTCCCGTTTAACAACATAAGACGAGAATGCAATAATATTTAAATCCCTATAATTACAACCCAGTCCTCATTAAAATGTTTCAGCCACAATTGCACGTAAAGTATTATTCGTGATTAATAATTTCTGTGGTGAATGCGAGACGCGGGTTGGGGAAGGCGGAGACGCCATTGTGCAGCGAGCGTGCTTGAACAGCGGAAGGTCTTGGCATCAAGAGTGGCGAGACACGTGGCGTTTGGGAGTTATCAGCAAGAATTACACTGATACCCAACTAATACTGAATAATTATTCTTCCACGTGCTCCATAGTGCTCGGCCAATCAATAACGCGTCTAGAATTAAGCCAAAACCCACAAACACGTGTACAACGCCGTGAAGGTTTGGGACTAGCAGACGCGATATCGGTAGTCTGTCGTTATATAGTGAGACGACCCCATATCCAACGTTAGTTCCGCATTAATGTTTATTTTCTATTTTCATGAATATTGAGATTAAAAGTAGCCTAGTCCAATGCTACTTAATACTCTTTAAATTACAGCTCGTATGTGAGGAGTCAACGAGTCGTTAACAGCATTCGTGTTATTCATCTCTAATTTCTTCTATGTGGAGATCCTGAGATCACGAGGACGAATCACGAACAATGCCATATAAATCGTCTTAAAGCTAAGACTTTTTGTACACATTTAATTCTTCCATTTTTTCATTATACAAATTGGCAAGACTATCATTTTGAATATTCTTACCATATCTGATTATTGGAAATTTATGTGTTTACTTAGATGATTGCTCCTTAATTTAATAATTATTAATATTCATAATTTGAGTTCACATATTTGACTCTATAGCATTTTAGATCATAATATTATTTACTCAACAATGAACAGGTGACGAACCACACTAGTTCCTAGAGGTATATGAAGTTCTAGCAATACCCCCCCCAATGTAGGTGTTTGAGGCTCTGACTTTAGTTAATTAATCATACAGTCCATTCTTTATTTAAGTGATTATTTTTCTAATACTTATCCATAGACACTGGTTCTTCAGTGTGTTTTCTAATGATCACTTTTATTACTTTCCCACTTTTCACAAAAGTGGGTGGTCCTTCGTTATTAAATTAAATAAGTAAATAATTGAATAATTGAGCCAAGCCCCAGATATCCCACAAGTACAACTAGGTGAACTAAGGGAGTGGATATGGATGTGAAACACACACGTGACGCAGTGGATAGCTGTCCTCATGGCACAGTGGATAGCTGTCCTCATGGCACAGTGGATAGCCGTCCTCATGGCACAGTGGATAGCTGTCCTCATGGCACAGTGGATAGCTGTCCTCATGGCACAGTGGATAGCCGTCCTCATGGGACAGTGGATAGCTGTCCTCATGGCACAGTGGATAGCTGTCCTCATGACACAGTGGATAGCTGTCCTCATGGCACAGTGGATAGCTGTCCTCATGGCACAGTGGATAGCCGTCCTCATGGCACAGTGGATAGCTGTCCTCATGGCACAGTGGATAGCTGTCCTCATGGCACAGTGGATAGCCGTCCTCATGGTACAGTGGATAGCTGTCCTCATGGCACAGTGGATAGCTGTCCTCATGGCACAGTGGATAGCTGTCCTCATGGTACAGTGGATAGCCGTCCTCATGGCACAGTGGATAGCTGTCCTCATGGCGCAGTGGATAGCTGTCCTCATGGCACAGTGGATAGCCGTCCTCATGGCACAGTGGATAGCTGTCCTCATGGCACAGTGGATAGCTGTCCTCATGGCACAGTGGATAGCTGTCCTCATGGCACAGTGGATAGCCGTCCTCATGGTACAGTGGATAGCTGCCCTCATGGCACAGTGGATAGTTGTCCTCATGGCACAGTGGATAGCTGTCCTCATGGCACAGTGGATAGCTGTCCTCATGGCACAGTGGATAGCTGTCCTCATGGTACAGTGGATAGCTGTCCTCATGGCGCAGTGGATAGCCGTCCTCATGGCGCAGTGGATAGCTGTCCTCATGGCACAGTGGATAGCTGTCCTCATGACGCAGTGGATAGTTGTCCTCATGGTACAGTGGATAGCTGTCCTCATGGCACAGTGGATAGCTGTCCTCATGGCTCAGTGGATAGCCGTCCTCATGGCACAGTGGATAGCTGTCCTCATGACACAGTGGATAGCTGTCCTCATGGCACAGTGGATAGCTGTCCTCATGACACAGTGGATAGCCGTCCTCATGGCACAGTGGATAGCCGTCCTCATGGCACAGTGGATAGCTGTCCTCATGACACAGTGGATAGCTGTCCTCATGGCACAGTGGATAGCTGTCCTTATGGTACAGTGGATAGCTGTCCTCATGGTACAGTGGATAGCTGTCCTCATGACACAGTGGATAGCTGTCCTCATGGCGTAGTGGATAGCTGTCCTCATGGCACAGTGGATAGCTGTCCTCATGGTACATTGGATAGCTGTCCTCATGACACAGTGGATAGCCGTCCTCATGGTACAGTGGATAGCTGTCCTCATGGCACAGTGGATAGCTGTCCTCATGGTACAGTGGATAGCTGTCCTCATGGTACAGTGGATAGCTGTCCTCATGGCACAGTGGATAGCTGTCCTCATGGTACAGTGGATAGCTGTCCTCATGGCGTAGTGGATAGCTGTCCTCATGGTACAGTGGATAGCTGTCCTCATGACGCAGTGGATAGCTGTCCTCATGGCGCAGTGGATAGCCGTCCTCAAGGCGCAGTGGATAGCCGTCCTCATGGCGCAGTGGATAGCCGTCCTCATGGCACAGTGGATAGCCGTCCTCATGACACAGTGGATAGCCGTCCTCATGACACAGTGGATAGCCGTCCTCATGGCACAGTGGATAGCTGTCCTCATGGTACAGTGGATAGCTGTCCTCATGGCACAGTGGATAGCTGTCCTCATGGTACAGTGGATAGCTGTCCTCATGGTACAGTGGATAGCTGTCCTCATGGCACAGTGGATAGCTGTCCTCATGGTACAGTGGATAGCTGTCCTCATGGCGTAGTGGATAGCTGTCCTCATGGCACAGTGGATAGCTGTCCTCATGGCGCAGTGGATAGCTGTCCTCATGGCACAGTGGATAGCCGTCCTCATGGCGCAGTGGATAGCTCTCCTCATGACACAGTGGATAGCTGTCCTCATGGCACAGTGGATAGCTGTCCTCATGACACAGTGGATATCCGTCCTCATGGCGCAGTGGACAGCGCGCTGGACTTCTAATCCAGAGGTCGTGGGTTCGAATCCCACTCGGGATAATTGTTTAGTTGAACATCACTTTCTCTCTATAAATGACTCGAAAAAGTTTATTAATAGGAATACTTCCAGTGAGCGTTTATGAAATTATTAAATTTACGTGCCTTGATCGTGGATTCAATTCCTGCTACTGGACGGAAGCGCTTAGGCTACATTTCTTTTTGGTGACACGCGGCTGAGTGAACAGCGCTTTGGGGTCGTGGTTCTGAGGTCCCGGGTTCGATCTTCTGCAGAGGCGGACACAAACCCAAGATGCAAGATGATTACAAATTCTTGAAGCAATTCACATAAGAATAGAATAACCTACCATGAACACCCAAATCACTGAACTATTTACTCTACCCACCATGAGAGTAAGGACAAGACCAGAACATAACAATGCCAACACAGAAGACACTGTCCAACATAGCATGCCAACTACACCTAATTAATCTTTGTATGTAGTGGGATTGGGTGGTTATAGATAGGAGCTACCTCGTATAGGCCAATAGGCCTTTATTCTTATGTTCTTAAACGGGCTGAGTTTCTTTCACTCTGATGCATCTGTTGACCTAGCAGTAAATAGGTACCTGAAAGTTGGGCAGCTGCTTCGTGGGGATGTGTTCGTGTGCTAGAGAGAATTATATGTGGTATCCATAATAGAGAAAATATAAACTGGGTAGAAAGGTTGGGGTCCTAGAGCTAATAGCTCGCTTTTGCAGACACATATAGTAAATATAAACACACACACACACACACACACAGTGTGTATGCGTGTGTGTGTGTGCCCAATAGGCTCAGGAACGTGTACACCTGTTGATTGACGGTTGAGAGGTGGGACCAAAGAGTCAGAGCTCAACCAATGCAAACACAATTAGGTAAGTACAATTAGGTGAGTACACACACATTAGGCTACCAGGGGGAGGCCTTGTAGCCTGGTGAATAGCACGCTAGACTCGTAATTCTGTGGTGCGGATTCGATTCCCGCATCAGGCAGACACAAATGAGCAAACTTTCTTTCACCCTGATGCTCCTGTTACCTAGCAGTAAATAGGTACCTTGGAGTTAGTTAGATGTCACGGGCTGCTTCCTGGGGTGTGTTGTGTGGGGAGAGAGAGTGAAAAAAAATTGTTAGTAAACAGTTGATTGACAGTTGAGAGGCGGGCCGAAAGAGCAAAGCTCAACCCTCGTAAACACATCTAGGTGAATACAATTAGGTGAATACACACACACACACACACACACACACACACACACACACAGTAGGCCGGGAGATGGTACGGGAGACACACGATTAGTGAGGTCCGCGGAAATTCGTCAATTTTTCGGGACATTGAAGGAGTATAGAGGCTAGATCATAGTATTTGGCCTCTCGCTGTGTGTAGCTAGCAGGGTGCAACATAGCATAGTCATATCGCTAGCGATAGTGCGAAGATTTGGCGAAGAAATAAAAGTGGAGCTAGTGGCTTCACCGGTGCATGTAAGAGTGTGACCTGACCGGGTGGGACACCCCGCCACGGAACTACCTGACTGTGTTGTTGAGTGGTGACTGTGATCAGTGGTACAGTGAATTAGTGAACTGGCACACAACGATACAGTGACTGATTCCAGAGCTTTGTGTAGACAGAGAAGAACCGACCTCATCAGTCTACCAGCACTTAGTGAATCACCTAGTGGGAGACAACGACGGATAACCATCGTCATCATACATCGTCCTTACTCATCTGGTTGTGTGAGCGGGAGGTGACTGGTATGTACCCCCTCTCTGGTCAATTAATCAGGTGTACAGATTGAGGTAAAATATTATCAAATTCTTGTTCAGGATATATATATTTAAAAATCTCAGGGTGGCTCATTTAGGCAGAGGTAACGCATAAGGGATATCTTGACACATACACGCACGCCCGCTCACGTACGTATACACGCACACAAGTGCGCACACGCTAAAATTAACACACACACACACGCACACACGCACACACACACACACACAATCGATCAGTCAGGGGAAAAGACATTAACACCTGGGATCAGGACCTTACTATCCCCCCTCTTGACCCCCCCATCTGACCTGACCTGACCTGGTCGCCATCTCCGCCCCCCCCCCACCCCCAGTCCCCCGCATCGCCCATACACACACTCTTCCCCTCCCCACTCTCTCCCCCTCTCTCCCTCTCCCACTCCCTTGTGTACGTATACACGCACACAAGTGTGCACACGCTAAAACAGACACACACACACACACACACACGCACACACGCACACACACACACACACAATCGATTAGTCAGGGGAAAAGGCATTAACATCTGGGATCAGGACCTTACTATCCCCCCCCCCCTCTTGACCCCCCCATCTGACCTGACCTGACCTGGTCGACATCTCCGCCCCCCCCCACCCCCAGTTCCCCGCATCGCCCATACACACACTCTTCCCCTCCCCACTCTCTCCCCCTCTCTCCCTCTCCCACTCCCTCTCTCCCACTCTCTCTCTCTCCCACTCTCTATCTTTCCCACTATCTCTCTCCTGCCCTCCCTCTCTCTCTCTCTCTCTCTCTCTCTCTCTCTCTCTCTCTCTCTCTCTCTCTCTCTCTCTCTCTCTCTCTCTCTCTCTCTCTCTCTCTCTCTCTCTCTCTCTCTCTATCTCTCTCTCTCTCTCTCTCTCTCTCTCTCTCTCTCTCTCTCTCTATCTCTCTCTCTCTCTCTCTCTCTCTCTCTCTCTCTCTCTCTCTCTCTCTCTCTCTCTCTCTCTCTCTCTCTTTCTCTTTCTCTGTGTCTCCCTCTCTTTCCTTCCACCTCCCTCTCAGCCCACACACACACACACACACACACACACATACACACACACACACACACACACACACACACACACACACACACACACACACACACACACACACACACACACACACACACACACACACACACACACACACACACACATACACACACACAAACACACACACACACACACACACACACACACACACATACACCCTGCCCCCAGTCACCCCCCAGACATCTCCCAGATCCCCCCAGACCCCCAGAGAAAGGGAGAACTCTGGTACAAGAGTTTCCATGAAGAATCTCAAGGTTTGGTACACCAATGCTGATGGGGTATCTAATAAAGCAGAAGAGATACAAGAAAGAGTGAGTGAAGCAGATCCTGACATAGTGCAATTGTGGAAACTAAAATTAATGACATGATCTCAGATGCAATCTTTCCTGAAGGGTACCAGGTGATACGAAAAGAGAGGACACAGAGACAGGGAGGGGGAGTAGCACTCCTAATAAAGCGGAAATGGAAGTTTGAAGACCTGGGAAATCGAGTTACCAATGAGTGCACAAGCTTCATACATGGAACTCTGACAGTAGATGGGAGGAAGATTGTGATCTTGGTAATCTACAATCCCCCACCAAACAGTAGAAGACCCTGGCAGGAGTATGATGACAACAACAAAGCATGTATAGATGAACTGCAGAAGGCAGCAACACTAGCCCACAGAATGAGAGCGAAGCTGCTGATCATGGGGGACCTAAATCATGGAGAGACAAATTGGGAATCAAGGAATCCCCATGGAGGGGACGAAACGTGGGGAGCAAAATTAGTAGATGTAATAGACAGGAATTTCCTGACACAACATGTGAAGGAAGACACAAGGGAAAGAGGAGGAGATGCACTGAGCCTATTAGACCTGATTTTCACCCAGAACGTAGAAGATATTGAGAATTTAGAGCATGAAATACCTCTAGGGGCCAGTGACCATTGTGTCCTAGTCTTTGACTACATGATGGAATTCAAACTTATGACCATGGGACAAGAGATCTGGGAAAGGAGAGCTGACTACAGGAAAGGGGACTATATGAGGATAAGGGACTATCTGGATGAAGTGCAGTGGGAGGAAGAAATTAGAGGAAAAACAGTCCAAGATATGATGGACCTAGTCATACAGAAATGCCAGGAGGCCGAAGAGAGATTTATACCAACGGTAAAGGGAAAAAATAAGAAGGAATATAATAACCCATGGTTTAATAGACAGTGTCAGGAAGCAAAAATGGCCAGCAGGCGGGAGTGGAGGAAGTACAGAAGACAACGAACAGAGGACAACAGAAGCAGATACAACAGAGCTAGGAACGATTACATTAACATAAGACGAACAACGGAAAGGGACTATGAGAACGATATTGCAATCAAAGCGAAAAAACAACCTAAGTTACTACACAGTCATATAAGAAGAAAAATGTCGGTGAACGACCAAGTGACACGACTAAGGAAGACAGAGGGGGCATATACTGAAAGTGACAAGGACATCTGCGACGCACTGAATGCCAGTTTCCATGGAGTGTTCACTACCGAGCCTGAGCAGCTCCCATTGTTGGAAGGGGTTACCCTAGATGAAAGACTATCAGATATAGAGGTGACAGCAGAGGAGGTAATGAAACAGTTGACAACTCTAGATGCAACTAAAGCAGTTGGACCAGACAAAGTATCACCGTGGATACTAAAAGAAGCAGCACAGGCCCTCAGCGTGCCTCTGGCAATGATCTTTAATGAGTCACTTATGTCAGGAGAATTGCCCAGTTGCTGGAAGAAGGCAAAGTCGTGCCGATCTTCAAGAAAGGCGATAGGGAGGAGGCACTTAACTATAGACCTGTATCACTGACAAGCATCCCCTGTAAAATACTGGAAAGAATAATTAGGCTACGACTGGTTGCACACCTGGAGAACATTAGGTTTGTGAACAAACATCAACATGGGTTCTGGACAGGGAAATCGTGCCTAACAAACCTTCTGGAATTCTATGATAAAATAACGAGGATAAGACAGGACAGAGATGGTTGGGCAGACTGCATATTTCTGGACTGCCAAAAAGCCTTTGATGCAGTACCGCACATGAGACTGCTGTTCAAGCTCGAGAGGCAGGCGGGGGTGGGGGGAAAGGTCCTAGCATGGATAAGGAACTACCTAACAGGAAGGAGCCAAAGAGTTACGGTAAGGGGCGAGAAGTCGGACTGGCAAACAGTAACAAGTGGAGTACCACACGGATCGGTGCTGGGACCAATTCTATTTCTTGTATATGTTAACGACATGTTTAGAGGCGTAGAGTCCTACATGTCGATGTTTGCGGGTGATGCAAAGTTGATGAGAAGAGTTGTGACAGATGAGGATTGCAGGATCCTCCAAGAGGACCTGAACAGATTGCAGAGATGGTCAGAGAAATGGCTACTAGAATTCAACACGAGCAAATGTAAAGTTATGGAAACGGGACTAGGAGATAGGAGACCAAAGGGACAGTACACAATGAAGGGGAACAGCCTACCTGTAACGACGTTGAAAGAGACCTGGGGGTGGACGTAACACCTAATCTATCTCCTGAGGCACATATTAATAGGATAACGACAGCAGCGTACTCTACACTGGCAAAAGTTAGAACATCCTTCAGAAACCTAAGTAAGGAGGCATTTAGGGCGCTTTACACTGCCTACGTAAGGCCAGTCTTAGAGTATGCCGCCTCATCATGGAGTACCCATCTGAAGAAGCATATAATGAAACTGGAAAAGGTTCAGAGGTTTGCAACGAGACTCGTCCCAGAGCTACGAGGGATGGGGTATGAGGAGCGCCTGAGGGAACTGTGCCTTACGACACTAGAAAGAAGAAGGGAGAGGGGCGACATGATAGGAACGTATAAGATACTCAGAGGGATTGACAGAGTGGACATAGACGAAATGTTCACACGGAATAGTAACAGAACGAGAGGACATGGATGGAAGCTTGAAACTCAGATGAGTCACA
The DNA here is from genome assembly GCF_040958095.1 of Procambarus clarkii. Classification (NCBI taxonomy): domain Eukaryota; kingdom Metazoa; phylum Arthropoda; class Malacostraca; order Decapoda; family Cambaridae; genus Procambarus; species Procambarus clarkii. The sequence goes on along the minus strand of NC_091150.1, from coordinate 3,429,086 downwards.
GAGATGTTAGGAAGTTTTCTTTTAGCGTGAGAGTAGTGGGGAAATGGAATGCACTTCAGGAACAGGTTGTGGAAGCAAATACTATTCATAATTTTAAAATAGGTATGATAGGGAAATGGGACAGGAGTCATTGCTGTAAACAACCGATGCTCGAAAGGCGGGATCCAAGAGTCAATGCTCGATCCTGCAGACACAACTAGGTGAGTACAACTAGGTGAGTACACACACACACACACACACACATACACACACACACACATACACACACACACACAAACACACACACACAACTACACACACACATCTACACACATATACACACACACCTCCCCCCCTCTCTCCCTCACCCATTCTCTCCCTCATCCGCTCTCTCCCTCTCCATCTATCTCCCTCTCCTCTCTCTCCCTCTCTCCCTCACCCATTCTCTCCCTCATCCGCTCTCTCCCTCTCCATCTATCTCCCTCTCCTCTCTCTCCCTCTCTCCCTCCCGCCTCTCTCTCCATCTCCTCCCCCCCTCCCCTTCTACCTTCTTCTCACTTCAGTGGAAAGGTCGGATCCCCCCCACCCACCCATTTATCTATCCCTTTATCACTCCCTTCTCTCTCTCTCTCTTTCTCTCTCTCTTTCTCTCTCTCATCCTCTCTCTCTCTCCTTCCCCCATCCCGCTCTGCCCTCCTGACAAATCCTTTCACCGCAAAAGTATAGGAACAGGGTTAAGCATGGCAGCCAGAGGTACCAGGGGAACAGGGAAGAGCCAAGGTGATGAAATGAAGGAAATGTTTGCCCAGTTTCTGGAGGACATCAAGAGTGAGATGCAAGAAATGATGCAGGAAATGAAGAACGAAATAAGCAACCTGAAAAGAGAGCTGACAGCAGCAAAGGAGGAGATTAGAGCCCTCAAAGAGAATGGTATCGAGGCTGAGAATCGGAAAACCATCCAGGGAGAAGGTAGTAATAGTTTTTTGGATGAGAATGCCACAATAAAAGCAACATTTGCAGAAATACTAAAAAAAAAAACTCTGAAGTAATGACTGCAGTGATGGAGGTGGCCATGAAAGCAGCCACCTCACAGGAGGCGTCACGCTCCACTAGCCAACTGCTGGAAAGGAACAGATCAGTGGTTGCGGTGGGTATTAAAGAGCAGGAAGGCTCTAATAGGACAGAGTGGAATGACAAGGACAAAGCAGCAGTGAATGAAGTACTAAAGGCACTAGACATGGAAGAGGCTGAGCATAGCATTGAGAAGGTTTTCAGGCTAGGTTGGTACAACAAAGACCGAGACCGAATGATAAAGATAGTGTTTGCAAACGAGAGCACAAAGGAGAAGATCCTATCAAGGAAGAGCTCCCTGAAAAACGTGGGAAAATTAAAAAATGTATTCCTCCAGAGAGACATGACAAGGGAGGAGAGAGCCGTGGCGGCAGAAGCATGGAAGAGGCGCAGGGCGAGAGGGGAAAACCAGGAAGTCACAGCTCCCATCACAACACCCCCAAAAGCGAGGGGGGGAACCCACAACCAGCTACCAAGTAACACCAGAAGGGAGGACAACTCCGCCTCCCTCCTCTGCATAGAAAACCCCCCTACCCCAAACCCTCCCTGCCCCCACTCAAATGTTCAACCAAATCTCCCTCCCCCCACACCCAATCCCCACCCTTCTACCCCTGCCCTCCTCCCGAGTCCTCCCTCCCCCCTTTCCTTCCCGTCCTCCCTCCCCTTTCACCCCATACCCTCCCTGTCCCTCCCCCTTCAGTGGATCCCCCGCCCCTCATCCCAGTATCCTCCGAGACCCTGTTATCCACCTCACAGGTCTTCACACCCATGGAACAGCCTCCCCCACCAGCAGAACACTCACCAAGGAGGCGATTTGAGAAGGGACAGAAGAAAGTGAGCCTCAAAGCGATGTACACTAACATAGATGGAATTACATATAAAGCAAATGAGCTTGGAGAACGGGTACTAGAGGTAAACCCAGACATAATAGCCCACACAGAAACAAAGATCACGAAAACGATAACAAACGCAGTGTTCCCACAGGACTATTATGTTATGAGGAAAGAGAGGGAAGGAAGAGGTGGGGGTGGTGTAGCTCTGCTGGTAAGAAAAGGTTTGGATTTTGAGGAGATGGATATTGAGGGCTGTGAAGGTTTCAGTGACTACATAGCAGGTACCATAACAAATGGAGGGAAAAAAATTATAGTCGTAGTCATATATAATCCACCACCAAATGACAGAAGACCTAGACAGGAATATGATAGAAACAACATGGCCACCATTAACATAATAGAAAGAGCAGCTTCTGTTGCTAGCAGGAATGGATCTGGACTACTAATTATGGGAGACTTCAACCATGGGAAGATAGATTGGAAGAACAGAGACCCGCATGGAGGACCAGAAACATGGAGGGCTAAGCTGCTGGACGTGGCAACAAGAAACTTTCTAAGCCAGCACATCAAAGAACCAACAAGAATGAGAGGAGAAGATGAACCAGCAATGCTTGATTTGATATTTACCCTAAATGAGTGGGATATAAGAGAAGTTAAGATGGAGAGTGATTAGGAGTCAGGTCACCAATTTCATGGAGACCAATGACTTTCACAACCCAGGCCAACATGGATTTCGAGCGGGAAGATCGTGCCTCTCACAGCTACTTGAGCACTACGACAAAGTTACTGAGGCATTAGAAGAGAAACAGAATGCTGATGTGATATACACGGACTTCGCAAAGGCTTTCGATAAATGTGACCATGGCGTAATAGCACACAAAATGAAGTCAATGGGAATAACCGGTAAAGTAGGACGCTGGATACTCAGTTTTCTGTCAAACAGGACTCAGCGAGTAACTGTCAACCATATAAAATCTAGTCCAAGTGCAGTGAAAAGCTCTGTACCTCAGGGTACAGTCCTTGCACCGCTGCTTTTCCTTATTCTCATATCAGATATAGACAAAAATACAAGTCACAGCTTCGTATCATCCTTTGCTGATGACACAAAAATCAGTATGAAAATTACCTCGGATGAGGACATTGAAAAACTTCAAGCTGATATTAATAAAGTTTTCGACTGGGCATCAGAAAATAACATGATGTTTAACAGTGATAAATTCCAGGTACTCAGGTACGGTAAAAATGAGGACCTTAAACATAATACAGAGTACAAAACACAATCAAATGTACCCATAGTAGGAAAACAGCATGTAAAGGATTTGGGAATAATAATGTCTGACGACCTAACGTTTAAGGAGCATAACCAAGTAAATATTGCGACAGCCAGAAAAATGATAGGATGGATTACGAGAACTTTCAAATCCAGGGATCCGATCACAATGGTTGTACTCTTCAAGTCACTTGTGTTGTCCCGTCTTGAGTACTGCTCAGTACTCACTTCCCCCTTCAGAGCAGGAGAGATTGCTGAAATAGAGGGAATACAGAGAACATATACGGCACGCATAGACGCAATAAAGCACCTAAATTATTGGGATCGTCTCAAAGCACTCCAAATGTACTCACTAGAAAGAAGACGAGAGAGATATCAAATAATATACACCTGGAAGATACTGGAGGGCCAAGTAACAAATCTACACAGTAAAATAACAACGTACTGGAGTGAACGACATGGAAGAAAATGTAGAATAGAACCAGTGAAGAGCAGAGGTGCCATAGGCACAATCAGAGAACACTGTATAAACATCAGAGGTCCGCGGTTGTTCAACGTCCTCCCAGCAAGCATAAGAAATATTGCCGGAACAACCGTGGACATTTTCAAGAGGAAACTAGATTTATTCCTCCAAGGAGTGCCGGACCAACCGGGCTGTGGTGGGTATGTGGGCCTGCGGGCCGCTCCAAGCAACAGCCTGGTGGACCAAACTCTCACAAGTCGAGCCTGGCCTCGGGCCGGGCTTGGGGAGTAGAAGAACTCCCAGAACCCCATCAACCAGGTATCAACCAGGTAACCAGGAAGTGCCCTTGGGAATGAGTGACCACAGTGTATTGAACTTTGAGTACCTGGTAGAGCTAGGACTTATCTCCCCCAAAAAAGAAGTAGGAATCAAAAGGCTGGCATACCGAAAGGGAAATTATGAACAGATGAGAAGTTTCCTAAGTGAAATACCTTGGGACACAGACCTCAGAGATAGGTCTGTACAGGGTATGATGGACTATGTTACCCAAAAGTGTCAGGAGGCAGTAAACAGGTTCATCCCGGCCCAAAGGGAAAAATCCGAGAAGCAACAGAAGAATCCATGGTATAATAGGGCATGTATGGAAGCGAAGAAACTGAACAAAAGGGCGTGGAGGAACTTCCGGAATAACAGAACACCAGAAAGCAGAGAGAGATACCAGAGAACCAGGAATGAGTACGTCAGGGTGAGAAGAGAAGCAGAGAAAAGTTTTGAAAATGATATAGCAAACAAAGCCAAAACCGAACCAAAGCTACTCCACAGTCACATCAGAAGGAAAACAACAGTGAAAGAACAGGTATTGCAACTTCGAACAGGCGAGGACAGGTATACAGAGAATGACAGAGAGGTGTGTGAAGAACTCAACAAGAGGTTCCAGTAGGTCTTCACAATAGAACAAGGTGAGGTCACTGTGCTAGGAGAAAGGGAGGTAAACCAGGCGGCCTTGGAAGAGTTCGAAATTACGAGAGAGGAGGTCAAGAGACACCTGCTGGATCTGGTTGTTAGAAAGGCTGTTCGTCCAGATGGGATCTCACCATGGATACTGAAAGAGTGTGCAGAGGCACTTTGCTTGCCACTCTCCATAGTGTATAGTAAGTCACTGGAGACGGGAGACCTACCAGAAATATGGAAGACGGCGAATGTGGTCCCAATATACAAAAAGGGCGACAGGCAAGAGGCACTGAACTACAGGCCAGTGTCCTTGACTTGTATACCATGCAAGGTGATGGAGAAGATCGTGAGAAAAAACCTGGTAACACATCTGGAGAGAAGGGACTTCGTGACAAATCACCAACATGGGTTCAGGGAGGGCAAATCTTGCCTTACAGGCTTGATAGAATTCTACGATCTGGTGACAAAGATTAAGCAAGAAAGAGAGGGCTGGGTGGACTGCATTTTCTTGGATTGTCGGAAAGCCTTTGACACAGTACCGCATAAGAGGCTATTACATAAGCTGGAGAGACAGGCAGGTGTAGCTGGTAAGATGCTCCAGTGGATAAGGGAGTCTCTGAGCAATAGGAAGCAGAGAGTTACGGTGAGGGGTGAGACCTCCGGTTGGCGTGAAGTCACCAGTGGAGTCCCACAGGGCTCTGTACTCGGTCCTATCTTGTTTCTGATATATGTAAATGATCTCCCAGAGGGTATCGATTCATTTCTCTCAATGTTTGCAGACGATGCTAAAATTATGAGAAAGATTAAAACAGAAGAGGACTGTTTGAGGCTTCAAGAAAACCTAGACAAGCTGAAGGAATGGTCGAACAAATGGTTGTTAGAGTTTAACCCAACCAAATGTAATGTAATGAAGATAGATGTAGGGAGCAGCAGGCCAGATACAAGGTATCATCTGGGAGAGGAAATTCTTCAGGAGTCAGAGAAGGAAAAAGACTTGGGGGTTTATATCATGCCAGACCTGTCTCCTGCAGCACATATCAAGCGGATAACATCAGCGGCATATGCCAGGCTGGCCAACATACGAACGGCATTCAGAATCTTGTGTAAAGAATCATTCAGAACTTTGTATACCACATATGTCAGGCCAATCCTGGAGTATGCAGCCCCAGCATGGAGTCCATATCTAGTCAAGGATAAGACTAAACTGGAAAAGGTTCAAAGGTTTGCCACCACACTAGTACCCGAGCTGAGAGGTATGAGCTACGAGGAGAGACAACGGGAATTAAACCTCACTTCGCTGGAAGACAGAAGAGTTAGAGGGAACATGATCACCACATTCAAGATTCTGAAGGGAATTGATAGGGTAGATAAAGACAGTCTATTTAACACAAGGGGAACACGTACAAGGGGACACAGGTGGAAACTGAGTGCCCAAATGAGCCACAGAGATATTAGAAAGAACTTTTTTAGTGTCAGAGTGGTTGACAAATGGAATGCATTAGGAAGAGATGTGGTGGAGGCTGACTCCATACACAGTTTCAAGTGTAGATATGATAGAGCCCGATAGGCTCAGGAATCAGTACACCTGTTGATTGACGGTTGAGAGGCGGGACCAAAGAGCCAGAGCTCAACCCCCGCCAACACAACTAGGTGAGTACACACACACACACAACCCTCCACCAAGTGACAGAAGACCCAGTGAAGAGTATGACAGCAACAACATGGCAGTTAATATAATTGAGAGGGCAGCCTTTGCTGCCTGTAGAAATACATCCCACCTGCTCATCATGGAGGACTTAAATCATGGAAGGATTGACTGGGAGAACAAGGAACCACATGGAGGCGAGGATACGTGGAGAACCAAACTATTGGATGTGGTGACTAGGAACTTTTTAACCTAACATGTCAGAGAACCCACAAGGATGAGAGGAAATAATGAACCAGCGAGACTCGACCTAGTCTTCGCTGTGAACGACTCCGAGATAAGAGAAATTGGTTTTGAGACCACAGTAGGAATGAGCGACCACAGTGTACAGGCGTTTGAGTACCTGATTGAAGATGGGTTATTGAACGCGAGGAGGGGTACTGAAAACAAAAGGCTGGCGTTCCGACTGGGAAACTATGAGGAGATAAGAAAATTCCAAACAGATATAGCATGGGAAACAGGGCTCAGGGAAAAGACGGCCCAAGACATGATGGACTACATCACGCAGAAGTGCAAGTAAGCAGCAAACAGTTTGTCCCAGTCGAAAAGGAAAACAGTGAAATGAAGATGAGAAACCCATGATTAAATCAGAGATGTAGGCTAGCTAAGCAGCAAAATAAAAGGGCGTGGAGAAACTATAGGAATAACAGGACACTTGAGAGCAGAGAAAGATACCAGAGCGCCAGGAATAAATATGTCAGGATGAGAAGAGAGGCAGAAAGACAATACGACAATGACATCGTAAGCAAGGCAAAGACTCAGCCTAAAGTGCTGCACAGCCACATCAGGAGAAAAACAGCAATAAAGGATCAGATTATGATATTAAGGATAGGGGCAGAGGGTTTCACTACAAACGACAAGGAAGTGTGTGAGGAACTGAATAAGAAATTCCAGGAGGTCTTCACCTTAGAGCAAGGAGAAATTCCAGAGATAAGAGAAGGAATAGTTAACCAAGAGCCACTGGCAGAGTTTGAGATTACCAGCGGGAAAGTAAGGAAGTGTTTACTAGAGTTGGATGTGACAAAGGCTATAGGCCCAGATGGAATCTTCCCTTGGATACTAAAGGAAGGAGCAGAAGAACATGGCCTGTCACTCTCTATAGTGTATAATAAATCACTGGCAATAGGGGAACTGCCAGAAATTTAGAAAGCAGCTAACGTTGTCCCGATTTACAAGAAAGGGGATAGACAGGAGGCACTGAGCTTTGCTCTTTCGGCCCGTCGAAAGAGCAAAGCTCAACCCCCGCAAACACAACTAGGTGAATACACACACACACACACACACACACACACACACACACACACACACACACACACACACACACACACACACACACACACACACTCACACACACACACACACACACACACACACACACACACACACATACATGTAGATATGCTCAAATGTAGATGTGATAGAGCCCAGTAGGCTCAGGAATCTGTACATTAGTTGATTGACGGTTGAGAAGCAGGACCAAAGAGCCAGAGCCCAATCCCTGCAAGCTCAACTAAGTGATCACATCTAGGTGAATACACACACACACACCCACTCCAGAGACTACATTACAGGCACCATGACGATGGGAGGCCCAAGAGTAGTAGTAGCGGTGATATATAACCCTCCACCAAACGACAGAAGACCCAGGCAAGAGTATGACAAGAACATAATGGCAGTCAACACTATAACTGAGAGGGCAGTAACTGCTGCCTGTAGAAACCGATCCTAACTGCTCATCATGGGGGACTTTAATCACGGAAGGATAGATTGGGAGAACAAGGAGCCATACGGAGGTGAAGACACATAGAGAGCTAAACTATTGTATTTGGCGCCAAAACGTTTTAAGCCAGCAGTTCAGGGGACCCACAAGAAAGAGAGGGAACGATAATCAGCGAGACTCGACCTAGTCTTCACTCTGAACGACTCCGGCTTAAGAGAATCAGTTTCGAGGCCTCAGTAGGAATGAGCGACCACAGAATAATCACGTTTGAGTATTTGGTCGAAGAATGGTTAATGTACTCATGGAAGGGACCTGAAAACAAAAGGCTGGCATTCCGAGAGGGAAACTATGAGGAGATAAGAAAACTTCTAACAGATTTAACATGAGAAAGCTCAGGGGAAAGACGGGCCAAGACATGATGGACTACACCATGAAGAAGTTTAAGGAGGCAGCAGACAAGTTTGCCCCGGTCCGAGAGGAAAAAAACGAAATGCAGATGAGAATCCCATGGTTTAATCAGAGATGTAAGCTAGGAGGGCAACAAAATACAAAGGGTGTGGAGAAACTATAGAAATAACTGGACACTTTAGAGCAGAGAAAGATATCAGAGTGCCAGAGATGAATATGTCAGGGAGAGAAGAGAGGCAGAAGGGCAATACGAAATGACATAGCAAGCAAGGCAAAGACTCAACCTAAATTGCTGCACAGCCACATCAGGAGAAAAACAACAGTGTAGGAACAGGTAATTAAATTGAGGAAGCGGGCTGGCAGATTCACTACAAACGACAAGGAAGTGTGCGATGTTTACCAGTTGATTGATCGCATGTTGAAAATTATGCTTTGCTCAAGAATCAAGAAAGACATTACTTGCGTTAAATACTCGCATCCCGGGTTCGAATCCCTGACAGGCTCTGGTAATTTTCAATAAACATATTTCATTCTAAAAAGATGATTTAAATAACGTAACTAAACTCAAATATCCACGGCCTGTTGGTCTAGTGGTATGATTCCTGCTTTGGGTGCAGGAGGTCCCGGGTTCAACTCCCGGACAGGCCCTCAATATTTTCCTTCCCGAGCAAGTTAATTATACTGTAAAATTAATTGCTTACATTTTCCCAAAGTTAAGAAATGCACTATTAAACATAGGAGACACCATAAGACTTAATTTTAAGTAGTAAATCAATATGATACTTATAATTTAAAATGTAACTAATTCTGGAATATAGTGAACGAAATTTGCAGATCCTCAACATTTACATAAAGAGATTCAGGAGAAAGCCAGGCAGGAAGTGGCGGACCAGCCGTGTTATAATGGATACGAGGGCCTGCAGGCAGCTCCAAGCAACAGCCTTAATTGACAAAGTAATCACACGACGAGCCTGGCCCTAGACCGGGTTTTGGGGCAGTAGACTTTCCAGAACCTTCTTCAGGTATACTCTGGGTATATTGTACGCCAGGTATACTAAGAGTATACGCCTGGTATACCGCAGGTAACCTGGATCAAATCCATCTGAACACACACGAGGTTCTAAACCTCTTCATTACTAAACAAACTCTTGACTGGTAAATACTTTAGTGGTTCACTTGTTGCAACGTCGACCGTGTCTATCTGCGTCGACCGTGTCTTTCTGCGTCGACCGTGTCTATCTGCGTCGACATCAACCATGTCTACCAGCGTCGACGTTGACCATGTCTACCAGCGTTGACGTTGACCATGGCTACCAGCGTCGAAGTTGACCACGTCTACCAGCGTCGACGTTGAATAAGCCTACCAGCGTCGACGTTGACCATGTCTACCAGCGTTGACGTTGACCATGTCTACCAGCGTTGACGTTGATCACGTCTGCCAGCGTCGACGTTGAATATGTCTACCAGTGTCGAGGTTGACCATGTCTACCAGCGTCGACGTTGAATATGTCTACCAGCGTCGACGTTGAATATGTCTACCAGCGTCGACGTTGAATATGTCTATCAGCGTTGACGTTGACCATGTCTACCAGCGTTGACGTTGACCATGTCTACAAGCGTCGAAGTTGACCACGTCTACCAGCGTCGACGTTGACCACGTCTACCTATCTGTGTGTCATCGTTACACTTCCGAGTAATAATGACACACAGGGTGGCAGTGTCGACTCTCACAAGGACCTTAGACAGCACGTGGTTACATGCGAGTAATGACAACTATTATGGTGTTGGTGGTGCTGTCGTGTTGATCCTTCTCTACGGACAACCCAACCCACTACTCGGTAGAGTGTTTATAATTTACCAGGAGATCACCCTGGGCGCTTCTGGCTCTTGGAGAGGGGCTCATCGTCACACGTTTAGGGAATGCGACTCCAATACTTAGCCACGTTGTCATGTGCACACACCCACTCGAGCCGCTGTGACTCCCCACTCTCTCCTTAGGTGATATGATCTCCTCAATCCCCTTTGACTTATTAGTATTACATTCTACCCTGTCCACAGCAGTGGTTTTTGTTTCTTTCTCTCTCTCTCTCTCCTTCTTCACTACATTCTGGGAAGCCTCACTAGGACAAGGGCAAACAACAGCAAATTTGAATACATTTACTGGACCAAGCACATACACAATACATACACACATATAATAATAATAATGAATCCTACACTCAACACTATTTCAGTCAGGTTGCACTCCAACACCATCAGAACTCTATCATCAGCTCATCAAGTGGTATCCTTTCTCCTGATTCACCACCTAATATTACCACCCTCCTCAGGTAGATCAAGTCTTATAATACAACGTTGTACTATCAGCAAGAGAATATATATATCTATAAACATGAACAAGGAAAATCAGCATATGATTGCAGTAACATAAATATATCAGTATAAATGTTCCTTGCTACACTGCAATGATCAATCGATCAATCTATCAGTCCTAGAACACATACATCTGTAGGTAATCCAGCCTACGACTGTAACTCTAAACTTCAGTACAAACACCTTGGTACAAAAATGGCAAACTGTCACTCGCCTTTCACTGCGTCTTACACGCTGAAGACAAACACTTTATCAACTCCCTACAAGTGATCATTTAGAACTTCCCTTCCACATCTGGAAGTTCACTACCCTGATATCTTCAGGTTCTTCCAGGCTTAACTACCAGGGTCCTCCACAGCTCTCCTGGCTGCTACACCATGAAGTTTCCTCGAACAACTATGGTGCTTCACCACCTCTACAGAAGCACGTGACACTCCTCTTCACTGCTTCTCCTCACAGCTCGAGGTCCTCTCCTCTACTACCTTGGAGTCTCATCAATTACTCCCTCTGTGCTGGCTTCGAAGTTCTCAGCAACTTCTTCCCCAAAGACAAACCTGCAACCCATTGACACTCCAATAAAAATGTTTCCCCTTTAACACATAAAATAAATAATCACACAATATGTTTGCCTCCAACCTCTATCTGTCCTCTACATACTGTGAGAGTGGACTCCCCCATTGGGCGGGTCCATGCTCCACCTCGCCCGGCGGGCCTCAGCGGGCCTCCTCACTCTCCTCCGCCACCAGGAGCTGGGGTTCTCTCAGTCCTCTTCCAGCGCTCAGAGGGGACGGATGTCGCTCCGAGTTCCTCCCTCTCCACTCTCTTATTTTAGGCCTTCTGCCTTATCAAAGCATGTCTAACTTATCAATAAACATTGCTACTGTCGCTAGGCACACGACGAACTACAAGTAAACACTATAAACTGGCTTATATCGTGCTTACCACAGATTGTGTAGTCGAGGGCACTTTCCCTCTGACGGCGTCTGGTCAGGGCGCTCCACACAGCCCACGAAAATGTCTCTGGGCAGCTTAATAAACTCTCCTCGCCGTCCAGGACTTGAGACCACAACGTTCTCAGCTCAATTCCACAGCTGGCACGTCTGCACACTTATCTTCTCTTGAGATATATCACTAGGGGTTCCTTTCTGACGGGAGCTCAACGGAGCGCAGCTTTCACCCTGCAATGTCTGGCCTCAAGTGAGGTCAAAGCCCTCCACAAGCGAGCCTCACGCCTCCAGCAAATTATCCACATCTCCTAACCAGTCATTTATCTATTTCCTTATTTACTGCTCATAATCTTAAACAGTTCATTGAATCCAACAAACTATTTTCATCTGTGTTATCGCCTCTATATTTCCTATACTTTCTAGTTAGGTCAGGCTTGTTGAATAACTCTCAAGGGAGAGAGATTCGTTTCTCCTGTAGGCTGAGATCATAACACAACACACAGGGTGGCGGCGTCGACTCTCACAAGGACCTTAGACAGCACGTAGTTACATGCGAGTAATGATGACACACAGGGTGGCGGCGTCGACTCTCACAAGGACCTTAGACAGCACGTAGTTACATGCGAGTAATGATGACACACAGGGTGGCGGCATCGACTCTCACAAGGACCTTAGACAGCACGTAGTTACATGCGAGTAATGATGACACACAGGGTGGCGGCGTCGACTCTCACAAGGACCTTAGACAGCACGTAGTTACATGCGAGTAATGATGACACACAGGGTGGCGGCGTCGACTCTCACAAGGACCTTAGACAGCACGTAGTTACATGCGAGTAATGATGACACACAGGGTGGCGGCGTCGACTCTCACAAGGACCTTAGACAGCACGTAGTAACATGCGAGTAATGATGACACACAGGACAATGATAACTTGGACAAACTGAAGGAATGGTCGAACAAATGATTGTTGGAGTTTAACCCAAGCAAATGTAATTTAATGATGTTAAGTGTAGGGAGCAAGATGCCAGATACAAGGTATCACTTGGGAGATGATATTCTTCAATAGTCAGAGAGAGAGAGAGAGAGAGAGAGAGAGAGAGAGAGAGAGAGAGAGAGAGAGAGAGAGAGAGAGAGAGAGAAAGACTTGGGTAGGGGGTAATATGACACCAGACCTGTCCCCTGAAACCCATATCAAGGGGATAACATCAGCAGCATATGCCAGGTTGGTTAACATAAAAACGGCCTTTAGAATCTTGTGTAAGGAATCATTCAGAACTTTGTATGTCACATATGTCAGACCAATACTAGAGTATGCAGCTCCAACATGGAGTCCATATCTAGTCAAGCGAAAAACAAAAATGGAAAAGGTTCAAAGGGTTGCCACCAGACTAGCATCCGAACTGAGAGCTATGAGCAACAAGGAGAGACTATGGGAATTAAGCCTCATGTCGCTAGAAGGCACATGAGTTAGGGGGGGACATGATCACCACATACAAGATTCTCAAAGGAATTGATAGGGTAGATAAAGACTATTTATTACAAGGGGCACACGCACTACGGGACACAGGTGGAAACTAAAAATGAGCCACAGAGATATTAGAAAAAACTTTTTTAGTGTCAGAGTGGTTGACAATTAGAATGCATTAGGAAGTGATGTGGTGGAGTCAGAGTCCATACACAGCTTCAAGTGTAGATATGATAGAGCCCAATAGGCTCAGGAACCTGTACACCAGTTAATTGACAGTTGAGAGGCAGGACCAAAGAGCCAGAGCTCAACCCTCGCAAGTACAACTAGGTGAGTACAACTAGGTGAACTAGGTGAGTGGATGTGGATGTGGAACACACACGTGACACAGTGGATAGCTGTCCTCATGACGCAGTGGATAGCTGTCCTCATGACACAGTGGATAGCCGTCCTCATGGCGCAGTGGATAGCTGTCCTCATGACACAGTGGATAGCTCTCCTCATGGCGCAGTGGATAGCTGTCCTCATGACGCAGTGGATAGCTGTCCTCATGACACAGTGGATAGCCGTCCTCATGACACAGTGGATAGCTGTCCTCATGACACAGTGGATAGCTGTCCTCATGACACAGTGGATAGCTGTCCTCATGACACAGTGGATAGCTGTCCTCATGACACAGTGGATAGCCGTCCTCATGACACAGTGGATAGCCGTCCTCATGACACAGTGGATAGCTGTCCTCATGGCACAGTGGATAGCTGTCCTCATGACACAGTGGATAGCTGTCCTCATGACACAGTGGATAGCTGTCCTCATGACACAGTGGATAGCCGTCCTCATGGCGCAGTGGATAGCTGTCCTCATGGCACAGTGAATAGCTGTCCTCATGACACAGTGGATAGCTGTCCTCATGGCACAGTGGATAGCCGTCCTCATGACACAGTGGATAGCTGTCCTCATGACACAGTGGATAGCTGTCCTCATGACACAGTGGATAGCCGTCCTCATGACACAGTGGATAGCCGTCCTCATGACACAGTGGATAGCTGTCCTCATGGCACAGTGGATAGCCGTCCTCATGACACAGTGGATAGCTGTCCTCATGACACAGTGGATAGCTGTCCTCATGACACAGTGGATAGCCGTCCTCATGACACAGTGGATAGCCGTCCTCATGACACAGTGGATAGCTGTCCTCATGACACAGTGGATAGCTGTCCTCATGGCACAGTGGATAGCTGTTCTCATGGCACAGTGGATAGCTGTTCTCATGGCACAGTGGATAGCCGTCCTCATGGCACAGTGGATAGCCGTCCTCATTGCGCAATGGACAGCGCGCTGGACTTCTAATCAAGAGGTCGTGGGTTCGAATCCCACTCGGGATAATTGTTTAGTTGAACATCACTTTCTCTCCGTAAATGACTCGAAAAAGTTTATTAATAGGAATACTTCCAGTGAGCGTTTATGAAATTATTAAATTTACGTGCCTTGATCGTGGATTCAATTCCTGCTACTGGACGGAAGCGCTTAGGCTACATTTGTTTTTGGTGATTCGCGGCAGAGTGAACAGCGCTCTGGGGTCGTGGTTCTGAGGTCCCGGGTTCGATCCTCTGCAGAGGCGGACACAAACGGGCTGAGCTTCTTTCACTCTGATGCATCTGTTGACCTAGCAGTTAATAGGTACCTGAAAGTTGGGCAGCTGCTACGGGCTGCTTCGTGGGAATGTGTTCGTGTGCTAGAGAGAATTATATGTGGTATCCATAATAGAGAAAATATAAACTGGGTAGAATGGTGGGGGTCCTAGAGCTAATAGCTCGCTTTTGCAGACACATATAGTAAATACACACACACACACACACACACACACAGTGTGTGTGTGTGTGTGTGTGTGTGTGTGTGTGTGTGTGTGTGTGTGTGTGTGTGTGTGTGTGTGTGTGTGTGTGTGCCCAACAGGCTCAGTAACCTGTACACTTGTTGATTGACAGTTGAGAGGCGGGCCGAAAGAGCAAAGCTCAACCCCCGCAAACACATCTAGATGAATACAACTAGGTGAATACACACACACACACACACAACCCTCCACCAAGTGACAGAAGACCCAGTCAAGAGTATGACAGCAACAACATGGCAGTTAATATAATTGAGAGGGCAGCCTCTGCTGCCTGTAGAAATACATCCCACCTGCTCATCATGGAGGACTTAAATCATGGAAGGATTGACTGGGAGAACAAGGAACCACATGGAGGCGAGGATACGTGGAGAACCAAACTATTGGATGTGGTGACTAGGAACTTTTTAACCTAACATGTCAGAGAACCCACAAGGATGAGAGGAAATAATGAACCAGCGAGACTCGACCTAGTCATCGCTGTGAACGACTCCGACATAAGAGAAATTGGTTTTGAGACCACAGTAGGAATGAGCGACCACAGTGTACAGGCGTTTGAGTACCTGATTGAAGATGGGTTATTGAACGCGAGGAGGGGTACTGAAAACAAAAGGCTGGCGTTCCGACTGGGAAACTATGAGGAGATAGGAAAATTCCAAACAGATATAGCATGGGAAACAGGGCTCAGGGGAAAGACGGCCCAAGACATGATGGACTACATCACGCAGAAGTGCAAGGAAGCAGCAAACAGTTTGTCCCAGTCCAAAAGGAAAACAGTGAAATGAAGATGAGAAACATATGATTTAATCAGAGATGTAGGCTAGCTAAGCAGCAAAATAAAAGGGCGTGGAGAAACTATAGGAATAACAGGACACTTGAGAGCAGAGAAAGATACCAGAGCGCCAGGAATGAATATGTCAGGATGAGAAGAGAGGCAGAAAGACAAAACGACAATGACATCGTAAGCAAGGCAAAGACTCAGCCTAAAGTGCTGCACAGCCACATCAGAAGAAAAACAACAATAAAGGATCAGATTATGATATTAAGAATAGGGGCAGAAAGACTCACTACAAACGACAAGGAAGTGTGTGAGGAACTGAATAAGAAATTCCAGGTCTTCACTGGCAACAGGGGAACTGCCAGAAATTTAGAAAGCAGCTAACGTTGTCCCGATATACAAGAAAGGGGATAGACAGGAGGCACTGAACTGCAGGCCAGTGTCCCTAACCTGCATACCATGCAAGCTGATGGAGAAGATTGTGCGAAGAAAGGTAGTGGAACATCTGGAGCGAAAGAACTTTGTAACACAGCATCAACATGGGTTCAGGGATGGCAAGTCCTGCCTCACAGGGTTACTTGAATTCTACGACCAGGCAACAAAAATCAGGCAAGAAAGTGATGGGTGGGCTGACTACATATTTTTGGATTGCCAGAAAGCCTTTGATACAGTGCCACACAAGAGACTAGCGAAAAAGCTGGAGATGCAGGCTGGAGTGAAAGGGAAGGTACTCCGTTGGATAAAGGAGTATCTAAGCAACAGGAGACAGCGAGTCAATGTGAGGGGTGATGTCTCAGATTGGCGAGACGTTACAAGTGGAGTCCCGCAGGGCTCAGTCCTTCGACCTATACTGTTTCTGATATATGTAAATGATCTCCCAGAGGGTATAGACTCGCTTCTCTCAAAGTTTGATGATGCAAAAATTATGAGGAGGATTGAAACTGAGGACGATAGTAGGAGGCTACAAGATGACCTAGACAGACTGAGTGAATGGTCCAATAAATGGCTGTTGAAGTTCAACCCGAGTAAATGCAAAGTAATGAAACTAGGCGGTGGAAACAGGAGGCCAGGAAAGGATACAGAATAGGAGATGAAATACTTAATAAAACGGACAGAGGAAAGATCTGGGAGTTGATATCACACCAAACCTGTCTCCTGAAGGCCACATAAAAAGAATAACGTCTGCGGCATATGCGAGGCTGGCTAATATCAGAAAAGCCTTCAGGAACCTGTGTAAGGAATCATTCAGAATCTTGTGTACCACAAATGTTAGACCAATCCTGGAGTATGCGGCCCCAGCATGGAGCCCGTACCTTGTCAAGCACAAGACGAAGCTGGAAAAAGCTCAAATTTATGCCACTAGACTCGTCCCAGAAAGAAGAGGCATGAGTTACGAGGAAAGGCTGCGGTAAATGCACCTTACGACATAGGAAGACAGAGGAGTAAGGGGAAACATGATCACTACCTACAAAATCCTCAAGAGAATCGACCAGGTAGACAAGGATAAACTATTCAACACTGGTGGTACTCGAACATGGGGACACAGGTGGAAACTCAGTACCCATATGAGCTACAGGGACGTTAGAAAGAACTTTTTCAGTGTCAGAGTAGTTAACAGATGGAATGCATTAGGCAGTGATGTGGTGGAGGCTGACTCCATACACAGTTTTAAATGTAGATATAACAGAGCCCAGTAGGCTTAGGAATCTGTTCACCAGTTGATTGACAGTTGAGAGGCGGGACCAAAGAGCCAAAGCTCAACCCCTGCAAGCACAAATAAGTGAGTAAAAATAGGTGAGCACACACACACACACAGACCAGTGGCCGAGTGGACAGCACGTTGGACACGTGATCCTGTGGTCCTGGGTTCGATCCCGGGCGCCGTCGAGAAACATTGGGCAGAATTTCTTTCACCCCTATGCCCCCCTGTTACCTAGCAGTAAATAGGTACCTGGGAGTTAGCCAGCGTTCACGGGCTTCCTGGTGTGTGTGTGTGTGTGTGCGTGTGTATTCACCTAGTTGTGTTTGCGAGGGTTGAGCTTTGCTCTTTCGGCCCGCCGAAAGAGCAAAGCTCAACCCTCGCAAACACAACTAGGTGAATACACACACACACCAGGAAGCAGCCCGTGAACGCTGACTGTGTGTGTGTGACTCTGTGAACGTGTGTATGTGTGTGTGTGTGTGTGTGTGTGTGTGTGTGTGTGTTTGTGTGTGTGTGTGTGTGTGTGTAGTGTCGAAAAAAAATAGTAGTTAGTTAGAAACAGTTGATTGACAGTTGAGAGACGAGCCAAAAAAACAGAGCTCAACCCCTGCAAGCATAACTAGGTGAATACATACACACACACACACACACACACACACACACACACACACACACACACACACACACACACACACACACACACACACACACACACACACACACACACACACACACACACACACACACACACACACACACACACACACACACACACACACACACACACACACACACACACACACACACACACACACACATACATGTAGATATGCTCAAACGTAGATGTGATAGAGCCCAGTAGGCTCAGGAATCTGTACATTAGTTGATT
Organism: Procambarus clarkii; assembly: GCF_040958095.1. NCBI lineage: Eukaryota > Metazoa > Arthropoda > Malacostraca > Decapoda > Cambaridae > Procambarus > Procambarus clarkii. Next base: position 3,410,640 of record NC_091150.1, on the reverse strand, counting down.
GACGGTTGAGAAGCAGGACCAAAGAGCCAGAGCCCAATCCCTGCAAGCTCAACTAAGTGATCACATCTAGGTGAATACACACACACACACCCACTCCAGAGACTACATTACAGGCACCATGACGATGGGAGGCCCAAGAGTAGTAGTAGCGGTGATATATAACCCTCCACCAAACGACAGAAGACCCAGGCAAGAGTATGACAAGAACATAATGGCAGTCAACACTATAACTGAGAGGGCAGTAACTGCTGCCTGTAGAAACCGATCCTAACTGCTCATCATGGGGGACTTTAATCACGGAAGGATAGATTGGGAGAACAAGGAGCCATACGGAGGTGAAGACACATAGAGAGCTAAACTATTGTATTTGGCGCCAAAACGTTTTAAGCCAGCAGTTCAGGGGACCCACAAGAAAGAGAGGGAACGATAATCAGCGAGACTCGACCTAGTCTTCACTCTGAACGACTCCGGCTTAAGAGAATCAGTTTCGAGGCCTCAGTAGGAATGAGCGACCACAGAATAATCACGTTTGAGTATTTGGTCGAAGAATGGTTAATGTACTCATGGAAGGGACCTGAAAACAAAAGGCTGGCATTCCGAGAGGGAAACTATGAGGAGATAAGAAAACTTCTAACAGATTTAACATGAGAAAGCTCAGGGGAAAGACGGGCCAAGACATGATGGACTACACCATGAAGAAGTTTAAGGAGACAGCAGACAAGTTTGCCCCGGTCCGAGAGGAAAAAAACGAAATGCAGATGAGAATCCCATGGTTTAATCAGAGATGTAAGCTAGGAGGGCAACAAAATACAAAGGGTGTGGAGAAACTATAGAAATAACTGGACACTTTAGAGCAGAGAAAGATATCAGAGTGCCAGAGGGGAGAGGGAGAGTCAGGGAGGTCAGGGAGAGGGGAGATATGTGTCAGAGGGGAGGGAGAGTCAGGGAGAGGGAGATATGTCAGGGAGAGGAGAGAGGCAGAAGGGCAATACGAAATGACATAGCAAGCAAGGCAAAGACTCAACCTAAATTGCTGCACAGCCACATCAGGAGAAAAACAACAGTGTAGGAACAGGTAATTAAATTGAGGAAGCGGGCTGGCAGATTCACTACAAACGACAAGGAAGTGTGCGATGTTTACCAGTTGATTGATCGCATGTTGAAAATTATGCTTTGCTCAAGAATCAAGAAAGACATTACTTGCATTAAATACTCGCATCCCGGGTTCGAATCCCTGACAGGCTCTGATAATTTTCAATAAACATATTTCATTCTAAAAAGATGATTTAAATAACGTAACTAAACTCAAATATCCACGGCCTGTTGGTCTAGTGGTATGATTCCTGCTTTGGGTGCAGGAGGTCCCGGGTTCAACTCCCGGACAGGCCCTCAATATTTTCCTTCCTGAGCAAGTTAATTATACTGTAAAATTAATTGCTTACATTTTCCCAACATTAAGAAATGCACTATTAAACATAGGAGACACCATAAGACTTAATTTTAAGTAGCAAATCAGTATGATGCATATAATTTAAAATGTAACTAATTCTGGAATATAGTGAACGAAATTTGCAGATCCTCAACATTTACATAAAGAGATTCAGGAGAAAGCCAGGCAGGAAGTGGCGGACCAGCCGGGTTATAATGGATACGAGGGCCTGCAGGCAGCTCCAAGCAACAGCCTTGATTGACAAAGTAATCACACGACGAGCCTGGCCCCAGACCGGGTTTTGGGGCAGTAGACTTTCCAGAACCTTCTTCAGGTATACTCTGGGTATATTGTACGCCAGGTATACTAAGAGTATACGCCTGGTATACCGCAGGTAACCAGGATCAAATCCATCTGAACACACACGAGGTTCTAAACCTCTTCATTACTAAACAAACTCTTGACTGGTAAATACTTTAGTGGTTCACTTGTTGCAACGTCGACCGTGTCTATCTGCGTCGACCGTGTCTATTTGCGTCGACGTCGACCGTGTCTATCTGCGTCGACCGTGTATATTTGCGTCGACGTCGACCGTGTCTATCTGCGTCGACAGTGTCTATCTGCGTCGACGTTGAATTTGTCTACCAGCGTCGACGTTGACCATGTCTACCAGCGTTGACTTTGACCATGTCTACCAGCGTTGACGTTGACCATGTCTACCAGCGTCGACGTTGAATATGTATACCAGCGTTGACGATGACCATGTCTACCAGCGTTGACGTTGAATATGTCTACCTGCGTCGACGTTGACCACGTCTACCTATCTGTGTGTCATCATTACACTTCCGAGTAATGATGACACACAGGGTGGCGGCGTCGATTCTCACAAGGACCTTAGACAGCACGTGGTTACAAGGGAGACATGCAGGGATATACCAGGTGGTTGGTGCGACGTATCATACAGCACGGGGTCGCCCGTAGCGTTAACACAGCTGGGTGGCGAGTGAGGGTTCACACACACAAGGGAGGAATTGGCCCGCGCTGAGCACTGGGTGGCGGTGCACGGTGGTGGTGGCACACGGTGGTGGTGGCACACGGTGTTGGTGACACACGGTGTTGGTGGCACACGGTGTTGGTAGCACACGGTGTTGGTGGCACACTGTGTTGGTGGCACACTGTGTTGGTGGCACACTGTGTTGGTGGCACACGGTGTTGGTGGCACACTGTGTTGGTGGCACACTGTGTTGGTGGCACACGGTGGTGGTGGCACACGGTGTTGGTGGCACACGGTGGTGGTGGCACACGGTGTTGGTGGCACACGGTGTTGGTGGCACACTGTGTTAGTGGCACACGGTGGTGGTGGCACACGGTGTTGGTGGCACACGGTGTTGGTGGCACACGGTGTTGGTGGCACACGGTGTTGGTGGCACACGGTGTTGGTGGCACACGGTGTTGGTGGCACACGGTGTTGGTGGCATACGGTGTTGGTGGCACACGGTGTTGGTGGCACACGGTGTTGGTGGCACACGGTGTTTCACGGTGTTGAAAGAAGACAGATCAGCAGCGAACAGTTGCAAGTATTAAAACACGCAAGTAGTGTACCCCCGCGAGATCATTTGAGGTCATTCAGATTGTGATATATTTTATCAAACTAACAGAAGTAAGTCTAAGTCTCATAACTTGCGGATTATGTATAATTGCTGGTTTTTAGAAACGAAGACGTTAGAGGGAGAGTACAAGGAGATCTAGATGCGCTCAAGCGGTGGTCGGACAGATGATCACTTTCCTTTAACACTGACAATGCAATGCACTAAACATAGGTGAGACGAGGAAAAGGCGCATGCAATAGTAGATAAGAAAGCTACTTCTTGATTCTGTTAACACAACAAGGTAAAGACTGCTAGGATGGTACACGCGCACATGGACAGATAATTTACAGCAAAGTTGTGAGAAACGTTTAGGTGACCAAAGGCAACGATGTAGGCAACGCAGTGTCCCGGACTTACTAATGTTCCACTGTCACATCCATATCGATTTGAACTCCAATTTTCACTTTAGAGTTACACACAGAGATCACACTAACGTGATGCATCAAATGAACAAATCCACAAGGGCCGCGACGAGGATTCTAACCTGCGTCCAGGAGCATCCCAGACACTACCTTAATCAACTGAGCTACGACAGGGTAAAAGAGTTGGAACCGAAGTTCTACTGAACTTACTGGATCCCGTAGCCTCTGCGAGGCACAAACCAGGGTTTTACACAACTCCTCCCTGCACCCGAGCTATGCCAATAGGCCGTTCTCCCTCTTCGCCCTTACATCATTACACACAGAGTGTGTAATAATGTAAGGGCGAAGAGGAAGAACGACCTATTAACATAGCTCGAGTGCAGGAGGGATTTGTGTAAAACCCTGGTTTGTGCCTCAGAGAGGCTACGGGTTCCAGTAAGTTCAGTAGAACTTCGGTTTTAACTCTTTTACCCTGTCGTAGCTCAGTCGATTAAGGCAGTGTCTGGGATGCTCCTGGACGCAGGTTCGAATCCTCGTCACGGCCCTTGTGGATTTGGTCACTTTAGACTGTACAATAATTAACAATATTCCTTCAAAATTAATACTCACATCTAAATAATAACAGAAAAAAGAAAAACATTTATAACGTGAACAGTAAAAGATGACGTCCTTTTTCATATGGGTTGAACTCCGGACTGTAAGGCCGCGGAGGACGCTCCCACAGCTGGGCTACGACGGCTTCTGATTACTCTTTCATGAACACAGATCTTATCTTGCATAAACACCAAGAATCTGATAAGCAAAATGAAATCTAGTGTGTTGCTGCTTTTGTGTGGGTTAGTGAGTTACCAAATAAATAAATTAGTAAACCGTAAATGAATAACATTTGTTGAATTGTTAATATTCATGAACATTGGAAAGTGTTTGAATCTTTGAAAGTGACGTAAATAATGTCAATATTTGTATGGTCCAGGCATAATTAGCACACACACACACACACACACACACACACACACACACACACACACACACACACACACACACACACACACACACACACACACACACACACACACACACACACACACACACACACACACACACACACACACACACACACACACACACACACACACACACACACACACACACACACAGAAGAGAGGCAGAAAGACAATACGAAAATGACATCGCAAGCAGGGCAAAGACTCAGCCTAAATTGCTGCATAGCCACATCAGGAGAAAAACAACAGTAAAGGAACAGGTTATGACATTAAGGATAGGGGCAGAAGGATTCACTACAAACGACAAGGAAGTGTGTGAGGAACTGAATAAGAAGTTCCAAGAGGTCTTCACCTTAGAGCACGGAGAAATCCCATAGGTAAGAGAGGGAATAGCTAACCAGGAACCACTGGAAGAGTTTGAGATTACCAGCGGGGAAGTAAGGAAGTGTTTACTAGAGTTGGATGTGACAAAGGCTATAGGCCCAGATGGAATCTCCCCTTGGATACTAAAGGAAGGAGCAGAAGAACTGTGCCTCTCACTCTCCATAGTGTATAACAAATCACTGGCAACAGGGTAACTGCCAGAAATTTGGAAAGCAGCTAACGTAGTCCCGATATACAAGACAGGAGGCACTGAATTACAGGCCAGTGTCCCTAACCTGCATACCATGCAAGATGATGGAGAAGATTGTGCGAAGAAAGCTAGTGGAGCACCTGGAGCAAAAGAACTTTGTAACACAGCATCAACATGGATTCAGGGATGGCAGGTCCTGCCTCACAGGGTTACTTGAATTCTACGACCAGGCAACAAATATAAGGCAAGAAAGAGAACGGTGGGCAGACTGCATATTTTTGGATTGTCAGAAAGCCTTTGATACAGTGCCACACAAGAGGCTAGTGAAAAAGTTGGAGATGCAGGCTGGAGTGAAAGGGAAGGTACTCCGTTGGATACAGGAGTACTTAAGCAACAGGAGACAACGAGTCAGTGTGAGGGGTGAGGTCTCAGATTGGCGAGACGTTACGAGTGGAGTCTCGCAGGGGTCAGTCCTTGGACCTATACTGTTTCTGATATATGTAAATGATCTCCCAGAGGGTATAGAATCGTTTCTCTCAATGTTTGCCGATGATGCAAAAATTATGAGGAGGATTGAAACTGAGGACGATAGTAGGAGGCTACAAGATGACCTAGACAGACTGTGTGAATGGTCCAATAAATGGCTGTTGAAGTTCAGCCCGAGTAAATGCAAAGTAATGAAACAAGGCAGTGGAAATAGGAGGCCAGACACAGGATACAGAATAGGAGGTGAAGTACTTAATGAAACGAACAGAGAGAAAGATCTAGGAGTTGATATCACACCAAACCTGTCTCCTGAAGCCCACATAAAAAGAACAACGTCTGCGGCATATGCGAGGCTGGCTAACATCAGAACAGCGTTCAGGAACCTGTGTAAGGAATCATTCAGAATCTTGTACACCACATATGTAAGACCAATCCTGGAGTATGCGACCCCAGCATGGAGCCCGTACCTTGTCAAGCACAAGACGAAGCTGGAAAAAGTCCAAAGGTATGCCACTAGACTAGTCCCAGAACTAAGAGGCATGAGTTACGAGGAAAGGCTGCGGGAAATGCACCTTACGACAATGGAAGACAGAAGAGTAAGGGGAGACATGATCACAACCTACAAAATCCTAAGAGGAATCTACCGGGTAAACAAGGATGGACTATTAAACACTGGTGGGACGCGAACAAGGGGACACAGGTAGAAACTGAGTACCCACATGAGCCACAGAGACATTAGAAGGAACTTTTTCAATGTCAGAGTAGTTAACGGATGGAATGCATTAGGCAGTGATGTGGTGGAGGCTGACTCCATACACAGTTTTAAATGTAGATATGATAGAGCCCAGTAGGCTCAGGAATCTGTACACCAGTTGATTGACAGTTGAGAGGCGGGACCAAAGAGCCAAAGCTCAACCCTTGCAAGCACAAATAGGTGAGTACTCACTGTTATGATCTCAGCCTGTTGGAGAAACGAGTCTCCCCTTCGAGAGTTATTCAGCAAGCCTGACCTAACCAGAAGGTCTAAGAAATATAGAGGCGATAACACAGATGTAAAATGGTTTGTTGGATTCAATGAACAGTTTAAGATTATGGGCAGTGAAGAAGAAAACAGATAAATGACTGGGTATGAGATGTGGACATTTTGTTGGAGGCGTGAGGCTCGCTTCTGGAGGGCTTTGACCTCACTTGAGGCCAGACATCGCAGGGGGAAAGCCACGCTCCGTTGAGCTCCCGTCAGAAAGGAACCCCTAGTGATATATCTCGAAGAGAAGAGAAGTGTGCAGACGTACCAGCTGTGGAATCGAGCTGGGGATGTGTGGTCTCAAGTCCTGGGCGATGAGGAGTGTTAATTAAACCGCCCAGAGGCATTATTGTGGGCCATGGAAGCGCCCTGACCAAGCTCTGTCAGAGGGATAGCGCCCTCGACGAGACAATCTGTGGTAAGCACGATTTAAGCCAGTTCATAGTGATTGCTTGTAGTTGGTCGTGTGCCCAGCGACAGTAGCAATGTTTATTGATAAGTTAGACATGTTTTAATAAGGCAGAAGGCCTGAAATAAGAGAGTGGAGAAGGAGGAACACGGAGCGACTTCCGTCTCCTCTGAGCGCTGGCAGGCAACTGAGGGAGCCCTGCTCCTGACGGCGGAGGACCCTCCCAGCGTGGGTGAGGACCGCCGCCGGGCAAGGTGGAGTATGGACCCGCCCAATGGGGGAGTCCACTCTCACTGTATGTAGAGGACAGATAGAGGTTTGAGGCAAACATATTGTGTGATTATTTTTGTTTATGTGTTAAAGGGGAAACATTTTTATTGGAGGTCGATGGGTTGCAGGTTTGTCTTTGGGGAAGAAGTTGCTGAGAACTTCGAAGCCAGCACAGATGAAGTAGCTGATGAGACTCCAAGGTAGTGGAGGAGAGGACCTCGAGCTGTGAGGAGAAGCAGTGAAGAGGAGTGTCACGTGCTTCTGTAGAGGTGGTGAAGCACCATAGTTGTTCGAGGAAACTTCATGGTGTAGCAGCCAAGAGAGCTGTGGAGGACCCTAGCAGAAGGGTGAAGCACCGTAGTTGCTCAAGGAAACTTCATGGTAGCAGCCTGGAGGAGCTGCAGAGGATCCTGGTAGTTAAGCCCAGAAGAACCTGAAGATATCAGGATAGTGAACTTCCAGAGGTGGAAGGGAAGTTCTGGTGGATTACTTGTAGGGAGTTGATAGTGTTTGGTTGTCATTAGCGTGCAAGACGCAGTGAGAGGTGAGTGACTGTTTGCATTCTTATGTCAAGGAGTGTTTTACACTGAAGTTTAGAGTTACAGTCGTAGGCTGGATTACCTACAGATGTATGCGTTCTAGGACTGATAGGGTGATCAATTGATCATTGCGGTGTATCAAGGAACATTTATGCTGATATATGTTATTGCATTCACATGCTGATTTTCATTGTACACATTTATATATATATATATATATATATATATATATATATATATATATATATATATATATATATATATATATATATATATATATATATATATATATCACGAAAATAAACACGTGATTAAGAATGTGACAATGTCAGACCACGGAGGAAAAAATGAAACAGGAATTTCCTTAAGTACTTTCGTATATTAAATACATCTTTAGAAGGACCTTCTGAAGATGTACTTAATATACGAAAGTACTTAAGGAAATTCCTGTTTCATTTTTTCCTCCGTGGTCTGACATTGTCATATATATATATATTTCTCTTGTTGATAGTGCAACAGTGTATGTAGACTTGATCTACTTGAGGAGGTTGATAGGATCAGGTGGTGAATCAGAAGATAGGATACCGCTTGGTAAACTGATAATAGAGTTCTGATGGTGTTGGAGAGCAACCTGATTGTAATAGTATAGAATGTAGGATTCATTATTATTATGTGTGTGTATGTATTGTGTATGTGCTCTGTCTAGTAAATGTATTCCAATTTGCTGGTGTTTGCCCTTGTCCTAGTGAGGCTTCCCATGAAATAGCACAGAAGAAGAGAGAGAGAGAGAAAGAACCAGGAACCACTGCTGTGGACAGGGTAGAAGGTAATACTAATAAGTCAAAAGGGGATTGAGGAGATCATATCACCTAAGGAGAGAGTGGGGAGTCACAGCGGCTCGAGTGGGTGTGTGCATGTGGCAACGAGGCTAAGTATTGGAGCCGCATCCCCTAAACGTGTGACGTTGAGCCCCTCTCCAAGAGCCAGAAGCGCCCAGGGTGATCTCCTGGTAAAGTATAAACACTACCGAGTTGTGGGTTGGGTTGTCCGTAGAGAAGGATCAACACGACACCACCAACCAACCCACAAACTATAATAACACACACACACATACACTGACATAAGTAGTCATTCAGACATTTACATGTGCTTGCAGGTGCTGATTTAATGTGTACTTCAATAGAAAGTTACAAATTTATTCAGATTTTCAAAAGGTTTAACGACACAGATGAAGTTGTAAAACACATTGAATCTAGCTTTACTATAACATTCGGACCATAAGCACTCATCCAGCGCTTTACTGTAACCAACATTAGATTCATAAACTCTCATCCATCCGTTATTCTAAGCAACACGTGAGTCATAAATACTCATCCACCACCTTACTTTAAGCAACATTTCAGTCATAAATACTCACCCACCACCACAATTTCATGAAACATGAAAGGAAGTTACATGAAATTAAGCGAGTATCTGAGAAGTGTGCAATGGGAAGAGGATCTTATAGGGAAGACGGACCATGAAATGAAATGGACCAAATAAAACTGAGGTGGAAAGAGTCAGAAGAGAGATTCATACCACCATTAAGGGAAAAAAGTAGGAGAACATATAATAACTCGTGGGTCAATAAACAGTGCCAGGAAGCAAAAGCAACAAGCAGGAGGGAGTGAAGGAAATTAAGAAGGCAAAGTACAGAGGTAAACTGGAATAGATGCAATTAGCCAAGAATGACTTCATAAACACATGAAGATTGGCAGAAAGAAACTATGAAAATAATATTGCCTCCAAAGCAAAGAGCCAACCGTAACTCCACCATAGACATATAAGAAGGAAAATGACAGTGACCAGGTTACGAAAAAGGGGAGGCCAGTATACAGAAAATGATAAAAGAAATTTGTGAGGAGTTGAATGCCAGCTTCCATGGAGTGTTCACTATTGAGCCTGAACAGCTCCCAGAGCTAGATTGGGAAGATTGGGATTGAGAAACTACTACATATTGAGGTAACAGCAAAGGAAGTAAGAATACAGCTAGCATCAACTAAAGCAATTGGGCCAGATTGAATATCACCATTGATGTATAGAGAAGCAGCACAGGCCCTCAGCATACCTCTAGGACCCATCTATAATGAGTCACTTACACAGGGGGAAGTGCCATACCGCTGGAAGATGGCAAATGCGGAGCCAATGCACAAGAAAGGACATAGAGGAGAGGCACTTAACTACGGACCAGTGTCACTCAAGCATCTCTTGCAAAGTACTTGAAAGAATAATAATATTAGGGCTAGTTGCACACCTAAAAAGAATCAGGTTTGTAACTAAACAACAACAACGGCTTTAGAGCAGGGAAATCATGCCTGACAAAATTCCTGGAGTTTAATGACAATGTAACGAAAATAAGGCAAGACAGAGAACGATGGGCAGATTGCGTATTTCTGGACTGCCAAAAAGCCTTTGATAAAGTACCACACAGAAGGCCATTATTCAAACTTGAGAGGCAGGCGGGAGTAAACGGAAACGCACTATGATGGGTAGGGAATTACCTGACAGACAGGTGTCAGAGAGTTACAGTGAGGGGAGAGGAGACGGACTGGTGTAGAGTAACAAGCGGGGTGCGTCAAGGATCGGTGCTGGGTCCCATACTATTCCTCATTTATGTAAATGACTTGACTGCAAGAGTCGAGTCTATTATGTAATTGTTTGCAGATGATGCAAAACTAATGAGGAGGGTTCAGACAGATGAAGATTGTAATATTCTCAAGGATAACTTGAACAGGTTGCATAGCTTATCCGACAAATGGTTGCTAGAGTTTAACACTAACAAGTGCAAGGTGATGGAAATAGGGACAGGAGCCAGGAGACCAAAACAACCAATATACGATGAAGGGAAAATACCTTCCTATTACTCTAGAGAAAGAAACCTGGGAGTGGACATAATACCAAACCTAACTCCAGAGGCACATGTGTACTGTGCCGTAATAAAATAACGTAGCCACATACTCTACTCTGGCCAAAGTCAGAATATCCTTCAGAAACCTGAATAATGAGGCTTTTAGATCTTTGTATACAGCCTACGTGAGGCCAGTCTTAGAGTATGCCGCCCCATCCTGGAACCCCCATCTTAAAAAACACATACGGAAGCTCTAAAAGGTCAAGAAGTTTGTTAGAAGATTCGTCCCAGAGCTGCGAGGGATGAGGTACGAAGACAGACTGAAGGAACTAAAACTGATGAGGTTAGAAAAGAGGAGGGAAAAGGGGGACATGACAAAGACCTATATAAAACTTAAAGCGATTCATAGGGTGGAAACAGAGGAACTGTTTACAATGAATAACAAGAGAACAAGGGGCATGGATGAATGCTTGAGAATCAGATGTGTCATAGAGATGTTAGAACATTTTCTTTTAGCATAAGGCAAGTGAGTAAATAGAATGACCCAAAGGAGCAAGTTATAGAGGCTAACTCCTTTCATAACTTTAAAAGCAGGTATTTCGAGGATGAGGTGAGTTACTTTTCCCTGAATGGGAGTCAGGTGAGTGAGTCAGGTCAGGAGTCATTGTGTAACGGGGGCCAACCTTTAACTTCACTTAAACTGGTTAAATGCTGGTCGTTAATTAGCTGTTTTTATTGTACACCAAAATTCTTAATTTAACCTTCAGTCCAACTCCCTGAACCTAAATCATTTGATGGCATTGGTACCACAAACACGAGGACACTAAACTTTCTCAGCTACACTGCAACTCTGAGAGACTGCCGCCACCACCTGATTCAATTCTCTCCTGAATTGATTCCCCCCTAACTGACTGTGAAACAGGAAACAGTCAATTAGATTCAATCTCCAATTGTGAATCCCCAATTATGAATAGGAGGGATGAAGTTATTTTTAAAAGAGGCTTAACTAATACAAAATGGATTAATATATATATTAAATAAACAAGGTTGCTTGAAAAGTTCACAGGAGGTTCACTCAGCAAACTACGGTTCGTGGGTTCCCTACTACAGGAACATATAAAAATGGGGGAAACTTACTAAACACAAATTTATTCAATCAAAAGTTTAATTAAAAATAAAAGATATAGATTTTATAAAGAATGAACATTCCCTAACTGGAAACTTTCTATCTGAGGCAAAGGACTACACATAATGTTGATTCCTACAACTGCATTTAATACAGACAAACAAAAACAGAAAAAACCTGGGAGTGGACACAACACCGGGAGCCGGTCGGCCGAGCGGACAGCACGCTGTACTTGTGATCCTGTGGTCCTGGGTTCGATCCCAGGCGCCGGCAAGAAACAATGGGCAGAGTTTCTTTCACCCTATGCCCCTGTTACCTAGCAGTAAAATAGGTACCTGGGTGTTAGTCAGCTGTCACGGGCTGCTTCCTGGGGGTGGAGGCCTGGTCGAGGACCGGGCCGCGGGGACACTAAAAATCCCCGAAATCATCTCAAGATAAGCTCTCAAGATAACACCAAACCTAACTCCAGTGGCTCATATAAATAAAATAACGTGAGATGCACACTTCACTCTGGCAAAAGTCCGAACATACTTCAAAAACTTGAATAAGAAGACTTTTAGATAAATTAATTCTGCCTATGTGAGGCCAGTCTTAGAGTATGCCGCCCAACCGTGGAGTCCCCATCCTAAAAAACACATAAGGAAGCTCGAAAATGTGCAGAAGTTTGTAACTAGACTCGTCCCAGAGCTACGAGGGATGAGGTTCGAAGACAGATTGAAGGAACTAAAACTGACGACGTTAGAAAACAGGAGGAAAAGAGGGGATATGATACAGACGTATAAAATACTTATGGGATTGACAAGGTGGAAACAGAGGAAATGTTTTCAAAGAATAACAATAGAACAAGGTGGCACGGATGAAAGCTTGAGACTCAGATGTGTCATAGCGATGTTAGAATTTTTTTAGCGTAAGTACAGTAAGTAAATGGAATGACCTAAAGGAGCAGGATGTAGAGGCTAACTCCTTTCATAATTTTAAATTCAGGCATAATAGAGAAATAGGTTAGGATTCATTGCATTAATTAAACAATCAAAGGCTAGAAAAACGGGATACAAAAGCTATAGCTCGATTCTGCAGGCTCAAATAGGTTAGTACAAATAAGTGAGTACACTGTAAACAACAAAATAGTGTTTGTGGAGACAGAAAGATGTAGCTGCGGACTTGAGCCTCCCATTAACTCTTCAACTCTTCACTGAAAAAGAGAGAGTTGCCAAAGGAATGGAAGACAGACAATGTAGTGCCAATGTGCCAGAATGAAAGGACACAGGAACCACTAAACTACACAGTAGCTTCATTATCCACCATTCTCAGTTAGGCGCTAGAGAACCTTGCAAGGAAACGTCTCTTGGAACACTTAAAAAATTAAGATTTCTCTCAAAGCATCAGCATGGATTCTTTTAAGGCTGATGCCTTAAACCCTACGAGTTTATAAGCGTTATGTTTTGATAACAATAATAAAACTAGGGGGAAGAAGGGTTAGCTGCCGGTATTGGCATTGATAATCAACAAACGTGCAACACAGTTCCATTTAGTAAGTCCTCATTCCAAAATTGAAGACCAAGATTTCATAACTAAAAGAGTGCTGGTGTGGAGGAGAGAACATATCATTGGTTGAAAACAGAGGGTAATGCTGAAAAAAGAAAAATCAGCGGCGAACAGTTTTAAGTACTAAAAAACGCAAGTAGTGTACCCCCGTGAGTTCATTTGGGGTCATTCAGATTGTTATATATGTCATCTAACTGTCAGAAGAAAGTGTTAAGTAACACTTAAGTGTTACTTAAGTAACACTTAAGTGTTAACTTAACTTAAGTGTTACTTAAGTAACACTTAAGTGTTAAGTAACACTTGGGCACGCGCCTAGATCCAGAATCCCTTCGTGTAGCAGTGGCCCTCCGCCTTGGTGCCCCAATTCACACTGAATACAAGTGTATTTGCAACAGGGTGGAAGCAGACCAATACGGACTGCATGGGTTGCATTGCGGAAGCACAAAGGGCTGGCATGCAAGACACAACGAGGTCAATGACATCATCAAGAGAAGCCTCGTCTCAGCTGGGTGCCCAGCAGAGAGAGAACCTCGCATCCTAGGGGTCCAAAACCCGGATTTCCCAGCACTTCGCCCTGATGGCATCACCATATACTCATGGAAGGAGGGTAGACAGTTGGTGTGGGACTACACATGTGTATCCACCCTGGCTGACACCTATGTACACTTCGGAGCTGATCAAGCAGGTGGGGCGGCCAACCACAGGGAAACAGCAAAATCACTCAAGTACAGGCGACTGGAAGGTCAATACCTCTTTGTTCCCATAGCGTCTGAGACGCATGGCCCCTGGGGCAAGAGTGCCTTGGGATTTCTCAAGGAATTGGGGTCCAAGCTCATTGACGTCACCAGAGACCCAAGGGCTTCCAGTTTTTTATTTCAGCGTCTCAGTGTGGCGATCCAGAGGGGAAATGCTTGCTGCGTCCTCGGTTCCTGTCCAGAAGCGGAGGAGCTTCAAGAGATCCATAACCTTTAGGCATTTGTCTTGTATGTTTTGTAACCTTTAAATACACAATAAAGGAAAAAAAAAAAAGGGAAGGGGGTGGTAGGAGAAAAGCACACAGAAACTGTATTGGAGGGGACCCACATTCCCTCCAATGCGTTATGTGTGGTTTCCTCCGAGGCTATGGGTCCCCCTTCTTCCAGCCAGAGGTGGTACTCCCTTCCCTATTGGATATATATATATATATATATATATATATATATATATATATATATATATATATATATATATATATATATATATATATATATATATATATATATATATATATATATATATATATATATATATATATATATATATATATATATATATATATATATGACAATGTCAGACCACGGAGGAAAAATGAAACAGGAATTTCCTTAAGTACTTTCGTATATTAATACATCTTCAGAAGGACTCCTTCTGAAGATGTATTAATATACGAAAGTACTTAAGGAAATTCCTGTTTCATTTTTCCTCCGTGGTCTGACATTGTCACATTTTATTAAATCACGTGTTTATTTTCGTGATATACACACACACACACACATATATATATATATATATATATATATATATATATATATATATATATATATATATATATATATATATATATATATATATATATATATATATATATATTGGTTCCAAGGGGTTGTCATAGCCAGGGGGGTGGTAATGAGGGACGAGCTATCATGACCTATAAAATGCTCCTATATATATATATATATATATATATATATATATATATATATATATATATATATATATATATATATATATATATTTATATATATATATATATATATATATATATATATATATATATATATATATATATATATATATATATATATATATATATATTTATATATATATATATATATATATATATATATATATATATATATATATATATATATATATATATTGGTTCACCATTATATATATATACCAATATATATATATATTTATATATATATATATATATATATATATATATATATATATATATATATATATATATATGTGTGTGTGTGTGTGTGTGTATATATTTATATATATAAATACATATTATATATATATATATATATACTAATTAATAATTTAAGCTACAGTTAATTTGTTTATATTAAGATAAACTTAACTTGTTAATAAAAAAAAATTACAGCAAAAGCATAAATAGTTCACTTCAATTATTCACTTATAGAGATATAGGGAGACCTTGTTTAATAAACAACAAGTAAAATATTTTTTCAGATTGAATCTAAGGAAACAAAGGAACATGAAAAAACATTAAAAAGTTTTCTTTTGCAAACATAGTTGTAGGCGATTGGAACAAGCTAAGTGAGAAGGTGGTTGAGGCCAAGACCGTCAGTAGTTTCAAAGCGTTATACGACAAAGAGTACTGGGAAGACGGGACACCACGAGCTTAGATCTCATCCTGTAACTACACTTAGGTAATTTCTAGATTTAATTTTGCTTATTAGATTCTTGGTGTTTATGCAAGATAAGATCTGTGTTCATGAAAGAGTAATCAGAAGCCGTCGTAGCCCAGCTGTGGGAGCGTCCTCCGCGGCCTTACAGTCCGGAGTTCAACCCAACGTTTCTCATTCGCTTCTTTTACTATTCACTTAATTAGCTTTTCTTCTTTTATTATTATAATGTGAGTATTAATTTGGAAAGAATATAGTAAATAATCGAACGCTCTAAAGATAAAATTGGAAATCAAATCAATATGGATGTGACTGTGGAAGATTAGTCCGGGACACTGCGTTGCCTAGATAATAGTCTTTTGGTCACCTAAAGTTTGTCATAACTTTGATGAAAATTATCTGTCCACGTGCATGTATACCATCCTAGCAGATTCTGTGTTAACAGACTCAAGAAATTGCTTTCTAGCGTATACTATTCCTCGTGCCTTCTCTTCGTTTCACTATGTTCAGATCTTTGCATTTGTCAGTGTTATAGGAAAGTGACCATCTGTCCCACCACTGCTTGAGCGCAACTAAATCTCCTCATACTCTCCCTCAAATGTATTCGTTTCTAAATCGCAACAATTATGAAAAATCCGCAAACAACGATACTTAAGACTTTCTTCTGACAGTTTGATAACATATAGCACAATCTGTATGACCCTGAAATGAACTGACGGGGTGTACACGACTTTCGATTTTTAATACTTGCAACTGTTCACCGCTGATTTCTCTTTTTTTCATCATTACCCTCTATTTTCAACCAATGATATTTTCTATCCCCCACACCAGCACTCCTTTAGTTATGACATCCTGGTCTTCAATTATGGAATGGGGACTTACTAAATGGAACTGTGTTACACGTTTGTTGATTATCAATGCCAATACCGGGAGCTAACAATTCTTCCCCTATGTTTATAGTTGTTATCTAAACATTACGCTTATAAACTCGTAGGGCATTATCCGGCTTAACTGAATTTTTGGTGATACTTTGAGAGAAATCTTAGTTTTTTAAGTGTTCCAAGAGACGTTTCCTTGCAAGCTTCTCTAGCGCCTAACTGAGAATGGTGGATAATGAAGCTACTGTGTAGTTTAGTGGTTCCTGTGTCCTTTCATTCTGGCACATTGACACTACATTGGCTGTCTTCCATTCCTTTGGCAACTCTCTCTTTTTCAGTGAAGAGTTGAAGAGTTAATGGGAGGCTCAAGTCCGCAGCTACATCTTTCTGTCTCCACAAACACTATTTTGTTGTTTACAGTGTACTCACCTACTTGTACTAACCTATTTGAGCCTGCAGAATCGAGCTGTAGCTTTTTGTACCACACTATTCTAGCCTTTGGTAATTTAATTAATGCAATGAATCCTGACCTATTTCTCTATTATACCTGCATATTTAAGTTATGAATGGAGTTAGCCTCTACATCCTGCTCCTTTAGTTCATTCCCTTTACTCACTGGCCCTTATGCTAAAAGAAAATTTTCTAACATCGCTATGACACATCTGAGTTTCAAGCTTCCATCCGTGCCACCTTGTTCTATTGTTATTCATTGTAAACATTTCCTCTATTTCCACCTTGTCAATCCCACTAAGTATTTTATTATCGAACTTTTATAATCAAATATTATTATGTTGTTGTTGTAGGTAGGTGCGTACGTCCCTTCCGTACAACCAACCAAAACCAGTAGTGCTTGTACTTTGATCAGGTATGTATGTACACCCTGTATACTTCCTGCTCTTGGAGAGGGGCTCAGCGTCACACATTTAGGGGCGTGAGGCTCCAACACTGGCCTCGTCGTCACGTGAACACACCCAAGTCGAGCCGCTGTGACTCCCTACTCTCTCCTTATTTTGGTATGACTTCCTCAATCCCCCTTTCTTTGAATTATAATTCTGTTCCACCCTGTCCACAGCTGTGGTTCCTTCTCTCTTTCTCTCTCTTTTTTCTACTTTCTGGGAAGCCTCACTAGGACCAGGGCAAACATCTGTTGATTATATACATTTAATGAACAGAGAACATATACAGCACACATATACATGATATAATAATAACTCCAACATTCTATGCTGTTAGAGCCAGGTTGCAATCCAATCCCATCTGTAGTAGCCCAACTCCTGGCTCGCCACTTATTCTACCAACCTCACCAAGTGGGTTAAATCTTGAAATACAATATGGCACTACCAGCCCTAGAAAGTGTATAAATATATACAGGTAACTCAGCCTATGGCTATAATACTATAAACATCGGTAAAAATATTCCTTGATACAAAACTATCCAATCACTCACCTCCCACTGCGTCGTGCACGCCAATGACACTCAAGCACTCTATCAACTCTCTATAAGTAGACAATAAGAACCTCTTCTCTATCTCTAGAGGTTCCCTACACGGAACACAGAACGTCTTCAGGTTCCTCAACAATTCTCTACCAGGATCCTCTACAGCTCTTCCAGGCTGCTGCACCATAAAGTTTTCCTTGAACAGCAATGATGCTTCACCACTGGTATTACAGAAGCACGTGAAACTTCACTTCACTGCTCCTCCTCACACAGCTTGAGGTCCTACTCCACACTATGGGGCTACTCTTCCTCAGAGTAAACTGCTCCTTCAACTGCCTTAGAGTTTTATACTAACTCCCTCTACTGAACTCGAAGTTCTCTCAGCAACTCCTTTCCCAGACAAACCACAGAATTCGAATCGCTCGCTGACGCCCGCTGGTTGGGCGGCGACACAGGGCGCCCTAGGCTGCCCACAGAACTGCTTTAAAAACTGCTCCGCACTCTTTCTGTAGTTCACGAGTTGAGCTGACACGTCTCTAGACATATTCCAGTCGAAACGTCCGTCCACTTCTTGAAGGTATGACAATCAGGGGTTCTTCTTCCACAGGGGCTCAACGGAGTGCGACCTCCTCTCACGATTTCTGCAGCTCAAGTGAGGTCAAGGCCCTTTGAAAGCGAGCCTCACGCCTCCAGCAAAGTCTCTACATCTCATGTCAAATATATAGAATATAAATACAATCATGTATTTATATTCTTATTCACGGCCCATACTTTTAAACTACTTGTCAATTCTAACATACAGTGTTTAACACATATATATCCGTATCTATATCTCTTTGACTTCTAAGTTAGGTTTGGTCTTGCAGAATAACTCTCAAGGGGTAGACTCGTTTCTCATGCAGCCCGAGATCAAAACACTCCCCTCACCTTATTTTTGAGAGTTATTCCAGTGGCTAGGCTCAGGATAATGCATCAGCCAATACATTGTCTCGTCCTTTTACCAATTTGTTCAACTGGTTAGTCCGTTTACGTACTCCCTCCAGGAGTCAGCAAATAATTCGTTGCACCTTGCAAAATCTGGCTCACAACTCGCAAAAAACATGGTCTTCTCCTAAACGATTCGACTTTATTTACACCTTGGCTATGCTGTCCCCCTTGGACACCTTTGCTCCATCAGTCCACTCTGCTTACTGTTTTCCTCCACCTTTTCTTCCTCTTCTTGCACTCTTCACGTTCAGAGACAGACATCTAATTTCTGTTCCTCCTTTATCGGACTCGTGCTTCGGTTTATCACCATCACACTTCAGTCTCACATCAACATTCTTTACTCTGTCGTTTTCACGCTTCTATCTACTGCCATCATGCTTCCGTCTCTTGTCATCATGCTTCACTTTCTCGTCTTCACCGACGATCTCTTCTCTCGTCTCCTCATTTATCCGAGACTTCATCCTCTTCGACTTCCGTCGAATCCTCGGCTTTCTTCTACTCCTCTACGCCTGCACCATCATCTTCTTCTCACACTTCTCACCTCAACACAACTCCATCTCTCCTCCTTCAACTCTTCCTCGTTCCCTTAAAGGTTCCTCAAGCACTGTATTACACTCGACAGCACACGACAGTACTTGTCGCTTTACCTCTTCCAGAGACCTCATAAGCATCCCTCTGCACATACTGTCTCTTCCCACTTCCTTTTTTTGTCTATCACTCTTCTTCACTATCTTATCTTCACGCTTCTCGTGAAATGTGTTAACTCTTGACATCTCAAACAACTTTATTTCATTATCCCTATGTTTCTGTGCTCGTGGACAACTTGACACTCTACTCCAGTCCTCAGTCTGTCCACATCCTTCTTCACTTCTGCTCAGCACAGTTGCATCTACCTTCCGACTCCTTATTTCAGCGGGCTTTGCTCTACTCAGGTCAACTCTCTTCACATTATTCTTCTTCGACTGGATCATCTTCGCTTCTGATCTCACCGAGGCTGCATTTTTCTTGAGCCGGACCTTCCATAAACAGCCACCCTATCTCCACGTAGATATCTTCCATTGATGTAGTCGACACTGTCACATCGTCTCCAGTGAGACGATGTGACGACTTCATTTCCATAAGCTTGGCTTTCTTCAAACAGCCATGCTATCTCCACGTCGATATCTTCTATCGGAGGAGTCGACACTGTCATATCCTCACCAGTGGCTTCCCAGTCGGCCACCTCTGCCCTCGTCACTATCGAGACAGGGTCCTCAATGGCTTGGCGGTCTTCTGACTCACCCTCTAGGATGCCAGTCAGGTTTACACACTCAGGTGTCTCACCTGTGCCGTGGCCTTCCGGGCACTCCTCTGGCACAGCCTCTGCTAAAACCTTTGGCAACTCCTTCGTCCCGCACAAGTCATTCCCCCAAGATCACCTGGACTCCTGGAACAGATATGTCGGGGCATACTCCCAACATCACCTCCGCCGACACATAGTCCGACTTTAGCTGGACAGCACATACGGTCATGCCACTCTCAGACAAGAACCCCTATACCTTCATCTTCCTCCTGCCAGCTAACAGTCGACCATCCCCAATCAGGCTTCTCGTAATCAAGCTCTGATTAGCTTCGGCATCCCTTAAAATACCAACTTCTACTTCAGGTTGGCCTCCTATGCTGATCCAACCTTTACTCATGAACGGCCTATACCGCTCGTTCACTAGGTTTACTTTCTGTGGTTTGTTCTGGGTTACATCAATGTTTTTATTCTGAGGGTCACACATGGCAAGGGTCACAACTCTCTTGCCCTGCCTACAATCTCGCATTATGTGACCCGATCTGTTGTACTTGTAACATCTCATTTGGGATAAATCTCTCCTATACGTTACCGAGTGGCTCTGACTCTGCCCGCTCGTATTGGAGTTCCTCAGGCCAGGTGCAGTACTCGTACTCTGTGGGGCTTTACTGGACTCTTGACTTCTTGGCACGTATTTAGTTTCTCGTTTAACTTCTTCATCCTCACTTTCAGAGGAAGTGTGCGACCTACTCCTCTGAGTTTCAGGATGCTTGCGATTACTCGTCCATCTATCAAAAATTTTCACACCCCAGTCTCCTCTGTTTCTGCCATAACTTCTCTCTCCCAAGACTCCACTGGGTCTGCCATTGCTGTGTCTCGCCTCACTTCTCATTTTGTTCTCCCGTTTGTACGCTTCTGTACGCTACAGAAGCATTTGTACGCTTCTGTAATTATGTCCGCCCTATCTGCGGCATCTCCTACATCATTTACCCCCTGCCTCTTGAATCTTGAACTTTGTCTCACGGTGCATCATTTCTAGGAACTTTTCCATGCTCATCAATTGCTTTAGGTCAGCATAAGATCCAACTCCGGCAGACTCAATCCATTTCTGGAATCAGTTGGGCCCAGTCATCCTGTGGCCACTCCTTGATATTGGCTACCTATTCTAAATGCTCGAAGAAGCTTTCTGCCTCCTCGGGCACAAATAAGGGAATGTCCTTTTCCCTAACCCTATTATCTGGTGGGTGTGATACATGGGTGGTGTTCTCCGGTAACCCATGTTCAATCCTTTGTTCAGCCAAAATCCTATTTGCTTCTATCTACATTTGTTTTGTTCTCTCTTTTACCCTTTTAACTTGGGCTTTATCCTTCTCCTGTTCCAACTCCAGTTCCCTTACCCTGGTTTTCTCTTTTTCTACCCCCAGTCTGGTTTTCTCTTGTTCATTCTTCATCTAAAGCTCTAACTTAAA
Organism: Procambarus clarkii; assembly: GCF_040958095.1. Classification (NCBI taxonomy): domain Eukaryota; kingdom Metazoa; phylum Arthropoda; class Malacostraca; order Decapoda; family Cambaridae; genus Procambarus; species Procambarus clarkii. Next base: position 3,388,862 of record NC_091150.1, on the reverse strand, counting down.
CCTTTCCAGTTGGAACTGGCTCTCCTCACGCTGCATCTGGAGCTGTAGCTGCAATGTTTCAAAGCTCCTATTCCGGCCACTCCTGCTACTGCGGCTACTCTTACTGCTCATACTCGATCCCTGGGATCTCACTTCATCCTGCCCATCATTCTCCTTTCCACTTTCAACTCCTTTCTGGGATTCCTGTTCTGCCGCTTGACTCTTGGCTCTCTACTGACTCAGGATCTCATCCTTCATCCCAGCTACTTTAGATGCCTTCACCATGATGCAACATCTCTCCGCTGTCTGTTTCAACTGTTCCCTGGTGCAACTTTACAAGTCCTCAGGCTTGCCTGACTCCACAAACGCTTGCACCATATCCATCTTGTCCTGTGAGTCTTCTCAAGAGAGTGAATATACACCTGCGGTCACACAGTCTACTTATTTCCACAAGGGTTGTACCAATCAACTCTTGGACAGGGTGTGGGTGTGTCAGTTAACTTTCCCGGGCAGGCCCCCAAATATTATTATGTTGATGTTGTAGGTAGGTGCGCACCTCCCTTCCGTACAACCAACCAAAACCCGTAGAGTGCTTATACTTTGATCAGGAGATCACCCTGTACGCATCCTTCTCTTGGAGAGGGGCTCAGCATCACACATTTAGGGGCGTGAGGCTCCAACACTGGCCTCGTTGTCTCGTGCACACACCCAATTCGAGCCGCTGTGACTCCCCACTCTCTCCTTATTTTGGTACTAGCTGTACACACCCCGCGTTGCTGTGGCTCAGTCTGGTTAAATGGAAAAAAAGAAAAGAGAAAGTGCACGTTTCTAATATGTTTAATTTCACAATGCTTGTGGGTATACAATTTTTTTTGCTGTTCCATTGTCTGTGGAGATATAGAGATTGTATGGGTTGCCGACTCTAGAACACACAACATATAATTGACCATGTGAGAAGCAATCCGTGTCTAGATATAAACTGCTCAATTCTAAAGATTGGCCATGAGCTTTATTGATGGTGATTGCAAACACCAATCGAATTGGAAATTACAATCTCTTAAATTGAAATGGCATATCTGTTTGAATCATAGGAATGCGAGGAATGAAGACATCTTCACCTTTGAAAGGTCCTGTCAAGATTGTTGCTTCTACGACGTTACTGATTATTTTTTTTACTGCAAAGCGCGTGCCATTGCAAAGTTTGGTCTGGTTGATATTTGGCAACATGATAATTGGCACACCGATTTTCAATTGCCGTACGTGTGATGGTATCCCTGGCAGATAGAGTGAATTAAAAAATTCTGTTGGATAATTAACCGCTTCATCTGCTTCCACAACAGTGTCGACGGACTTGTATGTGACTGTCTCGCTCTGAAAGTTAGACTGAATAATATTGTTAAGTTCTTAGACGTCTTTGTTCTTGCCCGCAAGAACAGCTCGTTCATTCAGCCAATCGTGATTCTTATAATTGGTTTCAATATTAGGAAATACTTTTTAAACCAATTCTTCTTTTGACGTCACTAAATTGCAGAAGTTATGAGGTAATGAAATTCGTCCTGAGGTCAGATCAACCGGCACGTTTCCGTTCCCAATTTCCAGAAATTGATGTGAGAATATCTGAGCTGATGGATCGTTTTACAGCTGGAAACGCAAATTTGTAGTTAATTTTAACGTCTTTACGTATCGCCACAAAGAAGAGTATTTCAGGCGAGCATTTATTTCGTCCGCTAATGTCGATCAAGGAATTACAGGTAATGTTTACCTGAAATCTCCTGCAAGCAATGGTCTGATGTTTCCACGCTAATCCTGTAATGATCGATCAAGAGCCACGAGCGATTTTTTCTGGGCCATTGTGCACTCATCCCAAACAATAAGTTTTCATTTCTGCAATACTTTTCCCATGCCGGATACTTTGGAAATGTTGCACGTGGGAGGTTCAATGAATTGCATGTTCAATGGCAATTTCAAAGCCGAAGTAGCAGTTCTTTCACCTGGTGCGAATGTCGCAGTAATTCCGGACGATGCAGGAGTTATGCCATTTTGGAATTGCCATATGGTTATGCCATTTTGGGATCGAAATGCTGCCAGAATCAATCTAATTAGGAAGGTTTTACAGTTCCTCCTGTCGCATCTAGGAAGATTTCTCCAAACCCGTTATTGACAGTTTGAATTATTTGATTGTAAATGCCTTTTCGCTCAAGCAATTCTACATCGAACGAAGCAGCAGCTGATCGATTCGGTGATGGCATTTCCAATTGATTTAGAACTTTGTTTGCAATTTCTAAGCACAAATCTTTAATCATTATCAACGCTTCGTTGTTTATTTCTGCTGTGAAATCCATGTTCATATTTGAAATTTCCTTCCGTATTCGACGGATAATATCTTCACCCATGTGCGATTTATATTTCTCCCATAACTGTGTTGAGATGAAGGAGAGTAGGCAGTCAATATGATTGCAAACAATGCACGAATTTGAATTGGATGTGACGTGTTGTACGCGACATTAATGCAAACATCCAAGTGTCGGTCGTTCTTCGGTAAATTCAGAGCTTGACATGCACTACGGAAAGTGGCATGTGTTACGTCGTTGACAAATCTCAATGGCTGGAGAGCCGTTGGTCCGGGCACATTTACCAACAGCATGCGAAGAAAGAAGCATTCATCTTGATTGGGATGCACAGTGTACAGTCTGCCTATCGTAGTTTGTTTGAATATGCCAGGTTGTCCATCGACTCACTCTCTTCGTTTACGTCGTTCAAAGTATTTTCTACTGGCATTCCATGTGTATTACGTAGGCACTTCTGAATACAGCAGTGTTTTTGCAAACGCGTCATTTTGACATAATGTGAAGAAAGCAGTTAACGTTGTAGCCGGTGGATTCATAACTGTTTGTTGCACATTTGCAGTGGTGAAATAAACGTGTTGTTCATTTTTCCGTTTTCAAAACAAAAACAAAAAATACCAACGAAATATTTTAATTCAAACGCAGATCAATCGACACAGTTCAATTTCACCACCAATTACACTGAAAAATAAGAAGAACAGTTAAAAAAACGAAATGAAAAAGAATGAAAAAAGAAACAAATAAGCTATACCCACGAAATGAACGGTATGGTAAACAACACAGCTCAATTCCAACGCAACGTCACACAAAATAATTAAATCAAAATGAAAATAAATAAAAATCAATGAAAGTTGAATTTATCAATGCAATTGGAAACATTGAAATGTAATCGTAACATGTTTTGTGTATCGTGTGTTCCTCTTACGTGTAACTGATGGCGCTGTTTAAAAAAAACCCAGGTTTTTACCTGTCACAGGTGGGACATTTAAATAGTAGATATATTGAAACACGCACGTATTCTATTGGAACGTTGTGTAAAAATTTCAAAGCAATCAGTGAGGAACTTTCGGAGAATACAGCGTGTGTTGCCCTTACGTCCTACAGATGGCGATATTTTTCAAAAAAAGCATGGTTTCTCCTGTCACATGTAAGGCATGCATATAGTAGGTATATAAAAACATGCACATATTCGAATGTAACGTTGTGACAAAATTTTAAAGCAATCAGTAAGGAGGTTTCGAAAATTTTCCCCCACTTAAAAAACACATGAAAAAACACTGTTTTTCAAAAATGCATGTTTTTTCCCGTCACAGACTTTACATCTATATAGTATGTATATAAAAACACGCTCGAATGAGAATGGAACGTTGTGTAAAAATATTAAAGCAATCGGTGGAGAACTTTCGGAGGTTAGCGATTTTGAACAAACGAACATTTCCATTATTATTTGTATATATAGTTAAGGTAATTATGATCAATTCCTTTGAATATGTTACGTCATAGAACATATTTTCCATTATATTTCTTTACTGGTGCTAGAGAGGAAAGAATCCTGAATGACAACCTTGCTGTAAATGAAAGTCCATATATAGAGAAATAAAAATACACAGACATAACACGAGTACATATGTCAGTGTTGCAACGGACATGAATATTGTGTTGTGAGTGTTACATCACAGGAATGAAGTGTTGTGAGAGTTACATCACAGGAATGAAGTGTTGTGAGAGTTACATCACAGGAATGAAGTGTTGTGAGTGTTACATCACAGGAATGAAGTGTTGTGAGTGTTACATCACAGGAATGAAGTGTTGTGAGAGTTACATCACAGGAATGAAGTGTTGTGAGTGTTACATCACAGGAATGAAGTGTTGTGTTACATCACAGGAATAAAGTTTTGTGAGTGTTACATCACAGGAATGAAGTGTTGTGAGTGTTACATCACAGGAATGAAGTGTTGTGAGAGTTACATCACAGGATTGAAGTGTTGTGAGAGTTACATCACAGGAATGAAGTGTTGTGAGTGTTACATCACAGGAATGAAGTGTTGTGAGAGTTACATCACAGGAATGAAGTGTTGTGAGAGTTACATCACAGGAATGAAGTGTTGTGAGTGTTACATCACAGGAACGAAGTGTTGTGAGTGTTACATCACAGGAATGAAGTGTTGTGAGAGTTACATCACAGGAATGAAGTGTTGTGAGTGTTACATCACAGGAATGAAGTGTTGTGAGAGTTACATCACAGGAATGAAGTGTTGTGAGTGTTACATCACAGGAATGAAGTGTTGTGAGTGTTACATCACAGGAATGAAGTGTTGTGAGAGTTACATCACAGGAATGAAGTGTTGTGGGAGTTACATCACGGAATAAAACATGTGGAAACCCTTACGTACAACAGGGTAATTACGTGTTGCAATATGTTATTCTTGACCGGTGCAACACTCATAACTTGCTATTACTGTTTTGTAATATTATAATAACAATAAATAATATAATACATAAAAGTTGCTGGAAATGCTGGCGATGAGTCACAATAACGTGGGTAAAGTATAATGACCAGACCACACACTAGAATGTGAAGGGACGACGACGTTTCGGTCCGTTTTGGACCATTCTCAAGTCGACTGTGAGTCTCACAATCTCACAATCGACTTGAGAAGGGTCCAGGACGGACTGAAACGTCGTCGTCCCTTCACATTCTAGTGTGTGGTCTGGTCATCTTGCTGGAAATGGTAAATAAAACGTGATTGAATATTTAAAATATGATTAAATAGATGAAAAATAGTAACGAATTAAAACTAAAGTATTTTATGGCCAATATACGGAGAAAAGGAACTCTGGAGGGGAAGGGGTCGAACTGGTGACCACGTGAACACCGAGTCCGACCTCCCAGTCTGGCCACGACGCTTCCTACTTAATGAAGAACTCAGCAGTCATACATTCATACACATAACATATGAGGCATGATGAGATGAAATCAGCAAGGGAAAAAATATCTGTGAGGATGCGAGGTAAGGTAAGGTAAGGTAAGGTGAGGTGAGGTGAGGTAAGGTAAGGTGAGGTGAGGTGAGGTGAGGTAAGGTAAGGTAAGGTGAGGTAAGGTGAGGTGAGGTAAGGTGAGGTGAGGTGAGGTAAGGTGAGGTGAGGTGAGGTGAGGTGAGGTGAGGTGAGGTGAGGTAAGGTGAGGTGAGGTGAGGTAAGGTAAGGTGAGGTGAGGTGAGGTGAGGTAAGGTAAGGTGAGGTGAGGTGAGGTGAGGTGAGGTAAGGTAAGGTAAAGGTAAGGTAAGGTGAGGTGAGGTGAGGTGAGGTAAGGAAAGGTAAGGTAAGGTAAGGTAAGGTGAGGTGAGGTGAGGTAAGGAAAGGTAAGGTAAGGTGAGGTAAGGTGAGGTGAGGTGAGGTAAGGTAAGGTAAGGTGAGGTAAGGTGAGGTGAGGTGAGGTGAGGTGAGGTAAGGTAAGGTGAGGTGAGGTGAGGTGAGGTAAGGTAAGGTAAGGTAAGGTGAGGTAAGGTGAGGTGAGGTGAGGTGAGGTAAGGTGAGGTGAGGTGAGGTAAGGTAAAGGTAAGGTAAGGTGAGGTGAGGTGAGGTGAGGTAAGGAAAGGTAAGGTAAGGTAAGGTAAGGTGAGGTGAGGTGAGGTGAGGTGAGGTAAGGTAAGGTAAGGTGAGGTGAGGTGAGGTGAGGTAAGGTAAGGTAAAGGTAAGGTGAGGTGAGGTGAGGTAAGGAAAGGTAAGGTAAGGTAAGGTGAGGTGAGGTGAAGTAAGGTGAGGTAAGGTGAGGTAAGGTAAGGTAAGGTGAGGTGAGGTGAGGTGAGGTGAGGTAAGGTAAGGTAAGGTAAGGTAAGGTAAGGTAAGGTAAGGTAAGGTGAGGTGAGGTGAGGTGAGGTGAGGTAAGGTAAGGTAAAGGTAAGGTGAGGTGAGGTGAGGTGAGGTAAGGAAAGGTAAGGTAAGGTGAGGTGAGGTGAAGTAAGGTGAGGTAAGGTAAGGTAAGGTATGGTAAGGTAAGGTAAGGTGAGGGTGAGGTAAGGTGAAGTAAGGTAAGGTAAGGTAAGGTAAGGTAAGGTGAGGTGAGGTGAGGTAAGGTAAGGTAAGGTGAGGGTGAGGTAAGGTGAAGTAAGGTAAGGTAAGGTAAAGGTAAGGTAAGGTAAGGTAGGGTAAGGTAAGGTAAGGTATGGTAAAGTAAGGTATGGTAAGGTAAGGTAAGGTATGGTAAGGTAAAGGTAAGGTAAGGTAGGGTAAGGTAAGGTAAGGTATGGTAAGGTAAGGTAAGGTGAGGTAAGGTAAGGTAAGGTAAGGTAAGGTAAGGTGAGGTGAGGTAAGGTAAGGTGAGGGTGAGGTAAGGTGAAGTAAGGTAAGGTAAAGGTAAGGTAAGGTAGGGTAAGGTAAGGTAAGGTAAGGTATGGTATGGTAAGGTAAGGTATGGTAAGGTAAGGTATGGTAAGGTAAGGTAAGGTGAGGTGAGGGTGAGGTAAGGTGAAGTAAGGTAAGGTAAGGTAAGGTATGGTAAGGTAAGGTAAGGTATGGTAAGGTAAGGTATGGTAAGGTAAGGTGAGGTAAGGTAAGGTAAGGTGAGGGTGAGGTAAGGTGAAGTAAGGTAAGGTAAAGGTAAGGTAAGGTAGGGTAAGGTAAGGTATGGTAAGGTAAGGTATGGTAAGGTAAGGTAAGGTAAGGTGAGGTGAGGTAAGGTGAGGTGAGGAAAGGTAAGGTAAGGTAAGGTGAGGTAAGGTAAGGTGAGGTGAGGTAAGGTGAGGTAAGGTAAGGTAAGGTATGGTAAGGTAAGGTGAGGTAAGGTGAGGTGAGGTGAGGTAAGGTAAGGTGAGGTGAGGTAAGGTGAGGTAAGTAAAGGTAAGGTAAGGTATGGTGAGGTAAGGTAAGGTAGGTGAGGTGAGGTGAGGTGAAGTAAGGTAATGTAAGTAAGGTAAGGTAAGGTGAAGTAAGGTAGGGTAAGGTAAAGTAAGGTAGGTGAGGTGAGGTAAGGTGAAGTAAGGTAAGATAAGGTAAGGTAAGGTAGGTGAGGTGAGGTAAGGTAAGGTAAGGTGAGCTAAGGTAATGTAAGTAAGGTAAGGTAAGGTAACAATGAGGTGAAAGTACTGCTCCAGTATTAATATATAGCACTTGTTAAGGATATTAGGATGAGCTGGGATGTATAAGGACGGATTGAAGAAGCGGTGCCCAACCGCTTCGACCATCGGGGGTAGAACAAAAATATATTTTATATTCAGCATGGATCTAAAATGAATTTAAGCAAAATGAAGTATATAAAGTTCTCAAAAATTATTTAAGCTATATCATCGAAGTTTTGAACTTTGTATTTATCCAATTCATAATTTTTGGATTGGTTGTTTATAGGTAATATGTTCACCATATGTGTTCACCTTGTGTATTCACCTAGACGTGTTCACCTAGACGTGTTCACCTAGTGTTCACCTAGGCGTGTTTACCTAGTGTTCACCTAGACGTGTTCACCTAGTGTTCACCTAGGCGTGTTCCCCTAGTGTCCACCTAGACGTGTTCACCTAGTGTTCACCTAGGAGTGTTCACCTAGTGTTCACCTAGGCGTGTTCACCTAGTGTTCACCTAGGCGTGTTCTCCTAGTGTTCACCTAGACGTGTTCACCTAGACGTGTTCACCTAGTGTTCACCTAATGTTCACCTAGGCGTGTTCACCTAGTGTTCCCCAAGGCGTGTTCACCTAGTGTTCACCTAGTGTTCACCTAGGCGTGTTCACCTAGGCGTGTTCACCTAGTGTTCACCAAGGCGTGTTCACCTAGTGTTCACCTAGGCGTGTTCACCTAGTGTTCACCTAGGCGTGTTCACCTAGTGTTCACCTAGTGTTCACCTAAACGTGTTCACCTAGACGTGTTCACCTAGTGTTCACCTAGGCGTGTTCACCTAGTGTTCACTTAGGCGTGTTCACCTAGTGTTCCCCTAGGCGTGTTCACCTACTGTTCAAATAGGCGTGTTCACCTAGTGTTCACCTAGGCGTGTTCACCTAGTGTTCACCTAGGCGTGTTCACCTAGTGTTCACCTAGGCGTGTTCACCTAGTGTTCACCTAGTGTTCACCTAGGCGTGTTCACCTAGTGTTCACCTAGTGCTCACCTAGGAGTGTTTACCTAGTGTTCACCTAGGCGTGTTCACCTAGTGTTCACCTAGGCGTGTTTACCTAGTGTTCACCTAGGCGTGTTCACATATTGTTCACCTAGGCGTGTTCACCTAGTGTTCTCCTAGGCGTGTTCACCTAGTGTTCACCTAGGCGTGTTCATCTAGTGTTCCCCTAGGCGTGTTCACCTAGTGTTCACCTAGACGTGTTCACCTAGACGTGTTCACCTAGGCGTGTTCACCTAGTGTTCACCTAGGCGTGTTCACCTAGTGTTCACCTAGGCGTGTTCACCTAGTGTTCACCTAGGCGTGTTCACCTAGTGTTCACCTAGGCGTGTTCACCTAGTGTTCCCCTAGGCGTGTTCACCTAGTGTTCTCCTAGGCGTGTTCACCTAGTGTTCACCTAGGCGTGTTCACCTAGTGTTCACCTAGACGTGTTCACCTAGACGTGATCACCTAGGCGTGTTTACCTAGTGTTTACCTAGGCGTGTTCACCTAGTGTTCACCTAGTGTTCCCCTAGACGTGTTCACCTAGTGTTCACCTAGGCGTGTTCACCTAGTGTTCCCCTAGGCGTGTTCTTCCTAGTGTTCACCTAGGCGTGTTCACCTAAGCGTGTTCACCTAGTGTTCACCTAGACGTGTTCACCTAGACGTGTTCACCTAGGCGTGTTCACCTAGTGTTCACCTAGGCGTGTTCACCTAGTGTTCACCTAGGCGTGTTCACCTAGTGTTCACCTAGGCGTGTTCACCTAGTGTTCACCTAGGCGTGTTCACCTAGGCGTGTTCACCTAGTGTTCCCCTAGGCGTGTTCACCTAGTGTTCACCTAGGCGTGTTCACCTAGTGTTCACCTAGGCGTGTTCACCTAGTGTTCACCTAGACGTGTTCACCTAGGCGTGTTCACCTAATGTTCACCTAGGCGTGTTCACCTAGTGTTCACCTAGGCGTGTTCACCTAGTGTTCCCCTAGGAGTGTTCACCTAGACGTGTTCACCTAGTGTTCACCTAGGCGTGTTCACCTAGTGTTCACCTTAATAATCAGTGTTTCTTCTTGTTTAAAGCTGAAATATTATAAAGACCTAAAACTGATTTAGTACATTTCAAGATTTTTTTTACAATGACAACATGATAGAAATTCTATCAGTATGATTTGTGTTTTTTAGTAATGAACGAATGAGAATAAATAGAGACAATATCAGTGTATTTGACGTATAGATCAGATATTGACTTTTCTTATAGTTGGCCTCAAGTGTTGAAAGCCAGAAACACTAGATGGAGGGAAAATTATTTTATAACGTGTTATAATTTATGTTTCAAATATTTTCCCTTCATCTACATTCAAAGAGAAGCAATAATACTCAGACATAACACTGATACATTCACATGTTGTGAGTGTTGCAACACACAGGAATAATGCCTTGTAAGTAAGTAATTATCAAAAGAAGGCACCAAACTGGGAAGGCTATGTAGCTAATGTCGTGTAAGTGTTTCAACCAAAAAGTGTTATAAAAGTGTTTCAACGAAGAAATAAGGTGTTTTGAGTGTTGCTTCACAGGAATGAGGTGTTGCGAGGACTGGAATAACGAGTTGTGGTTATTGCAACACAGGAATGTTTTGCATTTAAAAAATATTGCTGTGTATTGGAACACACACAAAACACAACACATTATTCCTGCTTTTCAACACTAACATGGTATTCTTGTGTTGCAAAGTTACAACTCTCACAACTATTATTTTCAAGAAGTGTTTAACTTTGAATCCTTTCACGACATAAATATTTCATTACTAACATGTAAATAAAAACAATATTGATACATAAATCGATAAAAAGTTAATAAAAATATAACTAAAAATTTCTTAAATAGTTGAACAGAAAAAGATTAAACAAATAAAACGTAATTTAATACATCAATCAAAATCGGTTGAATAATTAATGAAGGTGATTAAACAGATAAATATACATGAATAAATATCTAGAAAAGGGTGATTGGATTAATATAAAATAATTGAACAAATAAATATAATGTGATAAAAAGAGAAAATATATAATTTGCTAGAATTTATAAATAAAACGAGACTGAATATTTAACATTTTATTAAATAAATGAAAAATAGTTTAAGATCAAAACTAAAGTATTTTGTGGCCAATATATGGAAGAATGGAAGCTCTCACAACTAGGGTTGAGGTCGAACTGGTGACCCCGTGAACACCGGGGTCCGACCTCCCAGTCTGACCACGACGCTTCCTGCTTAATGAAGAACTCATCAGTCATACATTCATCCACTTCATCATACATCAGACATTGTAGGCATGAGAATAAAAATCAGTAAGGAAAAGAATCTCTGTTATGAAGCGAGGTAAGGCAAGGTAAGTTAATTATGAGGTGAAAGTACTACCTTCTTGAGCTTATCTTGAGATGATTTCGTGGCTTAGCATCCCCGCGGCCCGGTCCTCGACCAGTCCTCCTTTTTGTTACAAAAGGTTACACAGGAAGCAGCCCGTAGCAGCTGTCTAACTCCTAGGTACCTATTTACTGCTAGGTAACAGAGGCATCAGAGTGAAAGAAACTTTTTGCCCATTTGTCTCCGCCTCCACCGGGGTTCAAACCCGGAATCTCAAGACTACAAATCTGAAGGGCTGTCCACTCAGCTGTCAGGCGCACATACTAAGCCAATATGATTATACGGCACTTGGAAGGGATATTAAGATCGTCTAGGATATATAAGGCAGAAGTGAAAGAATGGAAAGCTTCCACTTGGACCATCGGGGATCGAGCACTGACTCTGCATGAAGATAGAGGACGGAGTGGAGTAACGGTGCCCAAACACTTGGACCATCGGGGATCGAACACAAACGAATTTTATAAGCAGCACAGATCTAATAACTTTAAGGAAACTGAAGTGTTCACAGTTGTTCTCACCAGTTCTTTAAAGTATTTAAATTAGTTATTGAACTTGTAACTTATCTAATAAAATATTGGTTTTTGCACAAGCTGTTTAGAGGCATAGATTTTAACCTAGATGTACTCACCTAGACGTGATCACATAGATGTGCTCCCTAAGATGTTCTCACTGTAATAATCAGTCTTTCATCTTGTTTAAAGATCAAGTATTACTGACACCTTAAGTTGATTTTGTAGTGTTCATGTTTGTTTTATTAATGATGGCGATGTAGGAATCGCAGTTGAATGATTACAGAAAAAAGGGATACATTAGTATAATTGACGAACAGATTTGATTAAGATTTTTCTTTTAGTTGTCCACAGGTGTTTAAAACCCAGAACAAAAACAGATCCATGGAACATGATTTTACAATGTGTTTCAACTTATAACTTTCAAATTTTTGCCCTAAACTTTGTCTTTAAGTTATTTAAGTTATTATTTAAGTTATTTTAAGTTATAATTAAGTAGATTTTCTTTAAGTAATTAGATTTCGGGGCTTAGCGTCCCCGCGGCCCGGTCTCTACCATTCCTTCTTTTTGTTACACATCCCCAGGAAGGAGCCCGTAGCATCTGTCTAACTCCCAGGTACCTATTTACTGCTACCTTGAGGTATTTTCGAGGCTTAGCGTCCCCGCGGCCTCGGTCATCGACCAGGCCTGGGTAACAGGCGCATCAGAGTAAAAGAAACTCTGCCTATTTGTTTCAGCCTCCTCCGGGGCTCGAACCTGAAACCTCAGGACTACGAATCCGAACCGCTGTCCGCTCAGCAGTCAGGTCCCTGTACTTTGTGCCCAAGCACTTGGACCATCGGGGATCGAACACAAACGTATTTTATAAGCAGCACAGATCTAATAAAATTAAGCAAACTGACGTGTACACAGTTTGTCTCGCCAGTTTATAATATTTCATTAGATATTAGATCAGAGTCATTTAAGATTAATATTATGATCAATACCTTTCAAGAAGTTACGGCATTGAACACTTTTAATTAAATTTCTTTATTGAAACTAGAGAGGAAAGAATCCTGAATGACAACCTTGATGGAAATGAAAGTCTACATATAGAGAATCAAAAATACACCGACATCAGACGAACACACACATGTTGCGAGTGTTGCAACACATGAATAGCGTGTTGCGAGTGTTGCAGCACAGAAATGAGATGCTGTGAGTATTGAAAAAAAACCAGTTGTGTGTTGCAACTCCTACAACACGTTATTTCGATGGATGTTGCAACACTCACGAAAAGTTCTTTATATATTGCAATTCTCATAACATTTTATGTATTCGTTGCAACACTAACCACACGTTATTATTGTGTTGCAAAACTTACAACACATCATTACCTAACTCTCGCATACTTAAGTGTTGCAATACTTTGAACACTTTATTACTTAATACTTGCATACTTGTCTAGTTAATAATCTCAATTTGAATACAATTGGGTAGACATAATTACTTTCATGGAAAGTAATTAGAAAACAAAATAAACGTGATATAATAAATAAATCCAATGTCATTGAATAGTTTATAAGGTGAATAAGTATCTAAGAAATTTGAATGGATTAATAAACACATGATGATTTATGAAATAATTTAAATGAGATAAATAGATAAATAAAAGTTGTTGTAATAAACATATAAAAATGATAAACATTAAAGGGGAGTAATTTGAGGGAGAACTAGGACTCAATAATTCTAACTGAAGTATTATTTGGGCAATATATGAAAAAAGGAAGGTATCATGAAGCTCGAACTGGTGACCAGATGAACACCGGGTCCGATCTCCCAGTCTGGCCACGACTCTTCCTGTTTAATGAAGAACTCATCAGTCTTACATTCATCCACTTCACCATACATCATCAACTGACAATTGAGGAGTGTGAAGGAGAAAGTCGGGAAGGAAAATTAATCTTTATGAGAAGAGGATGTAAGGTAAGGTAAGGAAATGATGAGATGAAAGCGCCAGGCCAGTATGAATATATAACACATGGAAGGGACATTAGGATGGGCTGGGATGTGAGGACGAAGTGAAGGAACGGTGTTCAACCACTTGGGCTATCGGGGATCGAACGCCGACTCTGAAAGAAGCGATAGTATGGAGTGGAAAAACGGTGTCCAATCACTTGTGTCTTCGGGGATTGAATCAGAAAACATATTTTATAAACCATAGATCTCAGTGAAACTGAGTAATGCGAACTGTGCGAAGTTATTTTCTCCAATTTATTAAGGTATGTCTGGTAGATATTCAACTTAGTATTTATTTAATAAATAAATAATTTGTTTGAATAGATTGTTTATGGGCATACAATAACAGCTTCAACACCTTAATAAACAGAGGTCCTCTTACTTAACGCTTCTGTATTAATTAAACTTAAAGCTGATTTGTACATTTTATATAGTTTTAGTAATGAACGTAAGGCAGAGATTTTTCTTATCTTAGGTTTCAAATGTTTGGCCGAAGCTTAAATAAAAATTTCTTGAAGTTATTTTTTATATTGAGGACTTCAGTGAAAAGGGACTAATTGACAAACAATTTCCTAATGGTTTTTGTTAAAATGTTTTAATTACATATCTTTATTGACCCAAGAGAGGAAGGAATCGTGAATGAAAACCTGACTTTAGTTAAAAGTTGTCATATATATATATCCTAAAAAATCGGTCTTCACACGATTGGACACACATGTTGTAAGTGTTGCAACGTACAGGAATATTGTGTTTGGGCGTGGCTAGACAATAATAATGTGTTGTGAGTGTTGGAAAATTTAAAAAAAAGTTGTGAGTTTTCAAACACTGAAATGAGGAGTTATAAGTGTTGGAACACAAGATGGTATTGAGAACGTTGCAAAACATAACTTGCTGTGAGATTTGCAACCCCCATATTAATGTTTTGTTGCTAATATGTAAATTAAAAAAGTTAGCGATTGATTAAATAAACAAAAGGTAATAGAAAGTATAACTAACAATTAATTAAACTGAAACAAATAAATGAATAAATCAAACGTGACGGAAAAAACAAAGTAAATTTGATTGAACATCTAATAAAGGTGATTAACTAGAGCAATATAAGGGATTAAACATCTAAAAACGGGCCATTGCATTAATAAATAATGTTTTAAAAATAGATATAATTATGTAAATAGATACTTCAAGTTGCTGTACTTGAATTAATAAATAATGTTTTAAAAAAATAGATATAATTATGTAAATAGATACATTAAAGTTGCTGTAATTGACAAATTAAACGTGATTGAACATTTAATATGTAATGAAAATATAAATAGGTGAAAATTGCGATTGAATAATTCAAAATGAACTATTATTTATTAACTAAATGGAAAAGGGAAGATATAAAGAACGAGTTCAAACTAGGGAAATAAATTATATGCGATTGAATAATTAATGGAGGCAATTAAACAGTCAAATATACATGATTAAATATCTAGAAAAGGGTGATTGGATTAAAAATAAATGATGACTGAACAGATAAAGATAATGTGATACAAAAAGAAAATATAAAACTTCCTTAAATTGATAAATAAAACGTGACTAAACATATGAAATTGGATTAAATAGATGAAAAATAGTATTTGGTTAAAACTAAAGTTTTTGTAGCTAATATGTGGAATAGATAAACCTCTTACTACATACAAAGAGTTCGAACTGGTGACCGTGTGAATACCGGGTCCGACCTCCCAGTCTGACCACTAGTACTAAGTCACTATGATTATATAGCACTTGAAAAGGATATTTAGATCATCTGGGAGATATAAGGACGAAGTGAAGGAATGGAAAGCTACCACTTGGACAATCGGGGCTCGAACAAGGACTCAGTAAGAAGCGAGAAGACGGTGTGGAGTAACGGTGCCCAAGCACTTGAACCATCGGGGATCGAACACAAACGTATTTTATAAGCAGCACAGATCTAATAAATTTAAGTAAATTGAAGTGTACACAGTTGTTCTCACCAGTTCTTTAAAGTATATAATTTTGTTATTGAACTTTGTATTATCTAATAAATATTAATCTTTGCACAGGTTGTACATAGTCATATATGTTTACCTAGATGTACTCACCTAGACGTGATCACCTAGACGTGATCACATAGATGTGCTCACCAAGATGTGCTCACATAGATGTTCTCAATCTAATAATCAGTCTTTCATCTTGTTTAAAGTTTAAGTATTACAGATACTTTAAGCTGATTTTGTACTATTCATCTTTGTTTAAGTAATGATCGCAAGGTAGGAATCCCAGTTGAATGATTAGATAAAAAAAGGGATACATCAGTATATTTACAATTATATATACAATTTATTTTAGATAAATCAACAAAGTTTTTGAACCTTGTATTTATCTAATTAATATTTTTTGGCATATGTTGATTATAGGTAAGATGTTTACCTTATGCGTTCACCTAGTGTATTCACCTAGATGTTTTCACCTAGTGTATTCACCTAGACGCTTTCACCTAGACAAGTTCACCTAGACGTGTTCACTTCTATGTGTTTACCTAGTGTTCACCCTAATCATTAATTCTTCTTGAATAAAGGTAAAGCTATTACTAAAACCTAAAGGTAATTTTTGTACATATCAAGATTTTTTTAAATATTGATAACACGATAGAAATTATATCTGTAAGATTTGAGTTTTTAGTAATGAATGAGAGAAAAGGGTTTAACGTAGAATAATTTCACGATATAAATATTTCATTGCTAATATGTAAATAAACACAATATTGAATCATAAATCGATAAAAGATTAGTATAAATATAACTAAAAAGTTCTTAAACAGATGGACATAAAGTGATTAAACAAATAAAACGTAATTTTATAAATAAATCAAAAGCGGTTGAATAATTAATGAAGGTGATTAGACAGATAAATATGGGTGATTAACTATCGAGAAAAGTGTGATTGGATTAATAAATAATAATTGAACAAATAAATTTAATGTGATAAAAAGTGAATAGATAAAACTTGTTAGAATTTATAAATAAAAAATGATTGAATATTTAAAATTTTATTAAATAAATAAAAAATTGTGTTAGATTCAAACTAAACAATTATCTTGGTAATATATGGAAAAAATTGGAAGCTGAAGTATATAAATCAGATTTCGAACTGGTGACCACGTGAACACCGGGTCCAACCTCCCAGTCTGACCATGACTCCTCCTGCTTAACATTTTTTTTTTTTTTTGCAGGGATATTCCAGTGCGGGCCCTAAATCTCTGGCTGGCCCACTAGGTGTTGCTTGTTTCTGTTTTACTTGGGCGGAGTATGAGTATTTATGACTCGTATGGTCGCTTCAGTAAGATTTTGCCATATGTGTTTAACAACTTCTTCTGCTCTGTTTAGTCTGCTTGAAATCCTAATACTGCTTAACTAATTCTTCCACTGAGCAGTATTTACCCACAGTGTGATTGTTAAATATGGGTTTCTATGACCGTAGAGTTTTGGTAACTTTCATGTGCAAACGCAGCGTGCTACTAAACACATGGCTCTGTATGACTAACCATCCTGCGAGATGGGGACTTGTATTACCACTGCTACCTTATTCAATCTTGTGTTGTTGATATCCTCAAAATGCATCCGGAGTCTGCCAGTGCAGACTGCTTATAACATGCCTCTGTATGACTAACCATCCTGTGTGATGGGGATTTTTTAGCATCACCTAGTTAGCTTTTTTGACACACTGTACTTCACTTCATATAGTCTAGGGTAGCTGCACTAATGCAGATGTACCTCATATCTTAATAAAAAAAAACGCAGCGTGATATTTAGCACATCTGAATAAACGATCAACACTAAGAACAGTCTAGCATTTTTTAGTGTGATGAGAACAGGAATCGTCTGTTAATATTAAATATGGCTTACCGTTCCTGTGGTAATCTGTCTGATTTGTAGAGCCTCTCTGCTGTTATATGTTAAATAAATTTTATTTAGAAGCATCTGTTTATAATCTCAAGCCAATGAGTAAGAACTAATAGTTATTGTGTTTCTATGTTACAAGCTGTACATTGGGAGGCTGGCGACTGCTTAATGTGCATTAACAGAGTTCAGGTCTTTTTGTGTGTGTGGGATTACACTTACACGCCGAGGAGTGGACCAGGATCGGATCAAACATAGTTGAGGAAATAACCATTACATGTGTAAAACAATGCGTGTTTTGATCAAGGTATTCAAGGCCAAAGACAGATTGATTTGTTTTAGAGTGTCAAGGCGGGACGTGGTCGGACAACGACCACATTCAAGCAAGAAGATCCAAGCTTGAGAATAGAATCGGAGAGGATGTCGGCCACAGAAGGTGCAGGTCCACAGTCGGACGACAGGGAAGATGAGGGATCCAGAGCAAGGTATGGGCCAGCTCTAACGGTTGTGTATAGTCGAGTTGTTGTGGGTGTGTGAATAGATGAGTAATGACAGACTAACCCTGGGGATGGTCTTATGTGATTCATGGTGGGAGTTTAGGATATTTGTGCGAGGTATGGACCGGTTTGGGTCTATACCTGGGACTAACCGGTCCAAAGTAGAGACCGGTTAAAATGGATTAAACTCCCATTTTCGTACCGCGCGGAAATCGAGCTCAGGATCCTCAATTACAAGTCTAGAACATAGTCACAGTGCTATCGACAAAAATGGTTATCGGGCCTGTCCGGGAGTTGAACCCGGGCCTCTCGCATCCTAAGCGAGAATCATACCACTAGACTAACAGGCCTATATATATAAATATATCAGATCATGTATTTCTTCCAAAAAAGGTCAATGACACTCCAGAAAATATTTAAGCAAGGCCTAATTTCCTTTTGTTTGGCAATGTTTGCCTCACCGTACCTCCAAGGAGAGACAAATTACTTGCATTCTCGGTCATTAGGGCGATAAATGAATACCCAAGGTGGGTATATCCTAGTTCGCCTGCCTTCTGGATCAAAACACACCCTTTGCGGAAATGTAGAAACAACACATCAGAAACGTACAAAAGCAGAGCACAAATTTCCAAGAAAATTGAAGAGGGAAATACCTCAAGTGCTACTCGAGTCCTCACCAGTGACGATAAAATTGGTGCTAGAAACTCTGCCACAGCACGAGCCATGCAAGGCAAGCACCCACCCAAAGCCCCTCGAGACGAGAACATTGTACCGCCACCAGCCGGGACTAGTTCAGACCCATTAACTGATGGTGAATCTGAGGTCTTCAAAGCAGCTTTTTCTTTTCCACCTGGGTTAGCAGACGGCTTTACAGGATTAAACCCTAACCCATAAAGCAAATGTTAAATCCCACGGTTGGTGATGCTGCAGAAGATCTTCTTTTGGAACTCAAAAGGTTGATCAATGCGTGCCTGGCTAGTAGTATACCTGAGGTCATCAGGCCCCTCTTTTTTGGTGTCTCCCTATGTGCTCTCAACAAGAAGGATGAGGGAATCAGGCCATTCCTTGTTGGCAACACTCTCCGACGCCTGGTTGCCAAGGCTGCCACGAGGGTTGTCAGCCAGCAAGCGGCTGAAATCCTGTAACCAATTCAGCTAAGATTTGTTATCCCCCCAAGGCTGTGAAGCGGCTGTTCATGCAGCACGAGTATACATCACCAACATTTATGACTAAAAGGCCTTGCTCAAACTAAGCTTTAAAAATTCCTTTAACATAGTCAGAAGAGATGCAGTGCTCTGTGTTGCACATAGCTATTTCCGGCCCCTCTACCCGTTCATTCGGTATTCCTACAGTGAGGAAACAAAATTGTTTTTTGGCGATCACGAAATCAGACGACGAAAAGGTGTTGAGCAAGGTGATCCTCTAGCTACTGTTCTTTCTGCTTAGTCTTAAAAGAAATCACCGAAAGCTTCCAGCGAGTTCAACATCTGGTGTTTGAATGATGTCACAATAGCTGGCCCCCTAGACCACCTCTTGGAAGACATCACAAAAATAGAGGAGCAAGAAGTCAGCCTGGGTCTCTTCCTAAACCTTCCCAAGTGTGAAGTAGTCTCTTCCAACGCAGACATCATAGCTAAATGAGGTTATAGCATACAGGACAACATACAAAACACGATCCTCACCAAACCGGTGGCGAACCACCCACATCTTAAACCTAAGACACAAGTCAAGGTAAACGTCTCTCACTTCTTGTCTAAATCAGGACCAAAGTTATATGGCGTAGTTAAACCCTGTGTTCGGTTTGGCAAATTCACAATGCACCATTACACGAGTTCGCAAGTTGGTATTCGATCCTCCACAATCCAATTGGTTCACGAATATTCCTTTCGTCCATCAAATTTCAAATCCTTGTCCTTGTGGTGGCGTTGCGCCACCACAAGGAAATATCTTGACATTATATAATATTAGTGGCATTAAATTAGCTGCTCCTCTGATCAACTCTTAGAACGTTAATCAATTAAGGCGTATTATAGGCATCAGACTGTTACAGTCACCATGTACTGTCGCGCCAGTTGATAATAAAGGGCATGAACCTATAACATTCAGCCTGAGGTAAATTTTTGACAGTATCTATTCTGAAATTAAGCACGTGAATCCCTGCAGAAAGTATACTGGAAAAGCGTTTGTAGCCAGACTCGCCTCACACGAGTCCCCCTTCGGGATAAACTAAACAGGGAGAGGAAGGACTCGAGGAGGAACACATTGTGAGTTGGAAAAGGTGTGGAACACAGTATAAACTAGACTGTGTGAGGAGCACATGGTGAACAATTGGTTAAGGAGACCCCACCGTAGCTTGCCTCACGTGAGACTCTCATGCCTATGAAGACATCGCGACACTTCTCTGGTGACACCCCAGCAAGCCGCTATTGATTAACTACCGTTGCCTTAAGTGTCACAATACTGCATTGTTTTGGCGACACACGAAGCATGTGGCAGTGTGCCTCACGAGGAAGGCCAAGTGATTCCTTTAATAGTCCTCTATAATATTCCTCTAACCAACACAGGGTTCCACCCTCGACGCTCAGCTATGTGGGCAGGGATCCACATACCTGCTCCTGCATTCAACAGCTTTGACCTGCACCTGTCCCCCGTTCATAAAATTTATAAGCCTCTAAACACTAAGCCCTTTTACCTAACTAAGAACATTTGAGTCTATACAACCCACCTAATGTATCAAGTAAGTAATTATCAACAGAAGGCACCAAACCGGGAAGGCTATGTAG
>NC_091150.1:3238353-3363353 GCF_040958095.1 Procambarus clarkii | reverse complement strand
TAGCAACTGTAACGTCTGTGTGCAAGTGTAAACTCATTGTTAGTAAGTGTAAACTCTTTGTTAGTAAGTGTAAACTCTTTGTTAGTAAGTGTAAACTATTTGTTTGTAAGTGTAAACTATTTGTTAGTAAGTGTAAACTATTTGTTAGTAAGTGTAAACTATTTGTTAGTAAGTGTAAACTATTTGTTAGTAAGTGTAAACTCTTTACTAGTAAGTGTAAACTCTTTACTAGTAAGTGTAAATTCTTTATTAATAAGTGTAAACAATTTATTAGTAGGTGTAAATTCTTTATTAGTAAGTATAAACTCTTTCTTGGTAATTGTAAACTCTTTCTTAGTAAGTGTAAACTCTTTGTTAGTAGGTGCAAACTCTTTATTAGTAAATGTAAACTCTTTGTTAGTAGGAATAAACTCTTTCTTGGTAATTGTAAACCCTTTCTTGGTAATTGTAAACTCTTTCTTAATAATTGTAAACTCTTTCTTAACAATTGTAAACTCTTTATTAGTAAGTGTGAACTCTTTCTTAGTAATTGTAAACTCTTTATTAGTACGAGTAAACTCTTTGTTAGTGAGTGTAAACTATTTGTTAGTAAGTGTAAACTCTTTATTAGTAGGAGTAAACTCTTTATTAGTAGGAGTAAACTCTTTGTTAGTAAGTGTAAACTCTTTGTTAGTAAGTGTAAACTATTTGTTAGTAAGCGTAAACTCTGTATAAGTAGGAGTAAACTCTTTGTCAGTAAGAGTAAACTCTTTGTCAGTAGGAGTAAACTATTTATTAGTTAGAGTAAACTCTTTGTTTGTAAGTGTAAACTCTTTATTAGTAAGAGTAAACTCTTTATTAGTTAGAGTATACTCTTTGTTAGTTAGAGTAAACTCTTTGTTAGTAAGTATAAACTCTGTTAGTAAGTGTAAACTCTCTTAGTAAGTGTAAACTCTTTATTAGTTAGAGTAAACTCTTTGTTAGTAAGTGTAAACTCTTTGCTATTAAGTGTAAACTCTGTATAAGTAGGAGTAAACTCTTTGTCAGTAGGAGTAAACTCTTTGTCAGTAGGAGTAAACTCTTTATCATTAAGAGTAAACTCTTTATCATTAAGAGTAAACTCTTTGTCAGTAGGAGTAAACTATTTATTAGTTAGAGTAAACTCTTTGTTTGTAAGTGTAAACTCTTTATTAGTAAGAGTAAACTCTTTATTAGTTAGAGTATACTCTTTGTTAGTTAGAGTAAACTCTTTGTTAGTAAGTATAAACTCTGTTAGTAAGTGTAAACTCTCTTAGTAAGTGTAAACTCTTTATTAGTTAGAGTAAACTCTTTGTTAGTAAGTATAAACTCTGTTAATAAGTGTAAACTCCTTATTAGTTAGAGTAAACTCTTTGTTAGTAAGTGTAAACTCTGTTAATAAGTGTAAACTCTTTATTAGTTAGAGCAAACTCTTTGTTAGTAAGTGTAAACTCTGTTAATAAGTGTAAACTCTTTATTAGTTAGAGTAAACTCTTTGTTAGTAAGTATAAACTCTGTTAATAAGTGTAAACTCCTTATTAGTTAGAGTAAACTATTTGTTAGTAAGTGTAAACTCTGTTAATAAGTGTAAACTCTTTATTAGTTAGAGCAAACTCTTTGTTAGTAAGTGTAAACTCTGTTAATAAGTGTAAACTCTTTATTAGTTAGAGTAAACTCTTTGTTAGTAAGTGTACCACTTCTTGGGAGCCAATGTAACCCGCATTTTGTAGTAAAGCTCTTCTTGTCAGCCAGCGTAATTTTCTATTAGTGAAAATAGCTCCAGGTTAGCATTTCTAACTTCTTGTAACTAAGTTAATCATCTCGATAGAAAGTTTATAGAACCTTGTGAGAATGTTCAGCATTTCATAGCTAAATGTTACACCCTGTGAGCAATTCTAGCTTCTTGTGATCAAGTGTATTCTCCTGTGAGAAAGTATGGTCTCTTGTGAGCAACATCACTTTTCTGTCAGCAATTTCTGCCTTTTGACTATACTAACACAGACTAAACATTCAGAGAACGTTTACTTTTTTGCAATAAACGTAAAAACGCAGTAAACTTTCATACTTTCAGAGAAAGTTTATTCAGTGATTTGCGTGTGTATTTAAAGATATTTTATAAAGCAATATTAGTGGCCCATTCAAATCACCTACAGAGGCACACACAATAACAATTACAGAGGCATTCCCAAAAGTACTCGGTCACACATGGGTTTCAATAAAAATGCTAATAGCTAAGATAAATACTCACACAGGCACTCATAAAGACACTCACAGATATGCCTTCAGAGACACGCATAGACTCCCGCAATGACACTTACATAGACACTCACATAAGTACTCACACATTCAATGGCAAAGCAACTCATAGATATAGTCAAATAAATAATCTCTCAGTACCACAGAGACACTTACAGAGAAGCCCACTGAGGAATTTAATAAGGCACTTACGGAGACACTCACAGAGGCAGTCACAAAGACACTCTTAGGTGCACTGTTGATTAGATATATTTTATGTTGATTAGATTATATCTGTTGATAAGAGATTTTTCATTAGATATATCTGTTGACTAGCGAAATTTCTATGAGTACACAGGTACTCATAGGGACACAGAAACTACATAGAAGTACTCTCAGCTGTTCTTGCAAAAACAAAAATAATACACTCATAAATATCACTCACAGAAACACTCATATAGACTCTCAAGAAAGCACTCACAGGCACTCATAAAAACATTCACACACGCAAAAAGGTTCACATAGACATTCATAAAGATACACAGACTCTCACAAATACAAACACTTACAGAGGCTCTCACAGAGGTACTCAAGGAGGCTCTCGCAGAGGTACTCAAAGAGGCTCTCACAGAGGTATTCAAAGAGGCACTCACAGAGGTACTCAAAGGGGCTATCACAGAGGTACTCAAAGAGACTCTCACAGAGATACTCAAAGAGGCTCTCGCAGAGGTACTCAAAAAGGCTCTCACAGAGGTATTCAAAGAGGGTCTCACAGAGGTACTCAAAGAGGCTCTCACAGAGATACTCAAAGAGGCTCTCTCGGAGGTACTCAAAGAGATACTGACATTAGCACTCATGAGAGCGCGAGTGAGACACTCAGAGAGACAATCAGAGATACTAAGAGACACTCAAAGAGAAAGTCAC
Source organism: Procambarus clarkii (assembly GCF_040958095.1). Classification (NCBI taxonomy): domain Eukaryota; kingdom Metazoa; phylum Arthropoda; class Malacostraca; order Decapoda; family Cambaridae; genus Procambarus; species Procambarus clarkii. Next base: position 3,360,197 of record NC_091150.1, on the reverse strand, counting down.
AGAGGCACTCATAGAGACACTCACAAAGAAACTCACAGAAACATTAAAAGACACTCACATAGGAACTCGCATATATTCTTTCACAGGTAATCATAGAGGCACTCATAGAGACACTCACGGAAAAACTCACAGAGCTACCAAGATGCTTACAAGGACACAGATGGATTTACAGTCACCTACGAAGGCTTACAGATACACTCTCATGAAGACACTTACAAAAGGTATTCACAGAAACACTCACAAAGACACCCTGACTGTCACAGATACATCCACAGATACACTCACATAGACACTGAGTGGTTTACAACGCGCCAAAGGAACTCATAAACACTTCCAAAGACTCTGAGATACATAAAGAAAAACGGTGACACTCACAGAGACACAGGAACACTCACAGAGACACAGGAACACTCACAGAGACACAGGAACACTCACAGAGACACAGGAACACTCACAGAGACACAGGAACACTCACAGAGACACAGGAACACTCACAGAGACACAGGAACACTCACAGAGACACAGGAACACTCACAGAAGAGACACAGTGACACTCACACAGAGTGTCAGAAACCTGTATAAGGAATCCTTTAAAATCACATATATAAGGCCAATCCTGATGTATGCGGCCCTAGCATGGAGCCCGGACCTTGTCAAGCACTAGACGAAGCTGGAAATAGGTCAGATATATGCCACTAGGCTAGTCCCAGAACTAAGAGGCATGAGTTATGGGGAAAGGCTGTGTGAACTGCTCCTCACGTCGCTGGAAGTCAGAGGAGCTCGGGGAGACATGATCACCACATACAAAATTCTCAGGGAATTGACAGGGTGGACAAGGATGGACAATTTAACACGGGTGGTACATGCACAAGGGGACTGAAGTGGAAACTGTGTACCAGCAAGGGGACACAGGTGCAAAATGACATCGAAAGAGTACCTAAATGAGCCACAGAGATATTAGAAAGAACCTTTACAGCGTCAGAGTAGTTAGTAAATGGAATGCATTAGGTAGTGATGTGGTGGAGGCTGACTCCATACACAGTTTCAAATATAGATATGATAGAGCCGAGTAGGCTCAAGAATCTGTACACCAATAGGCTCTCACAGAGGTTCTCAAAGAGGCTCTCACAGCCTCAGGGATGAGAGGCGGGACCAAAGAGCCAATGCTCCACTACCGCAAGCACAACTACGTGACAACTAGGTAAGTACAGTCACTAGAATACTCACAAATTCACGGGAATACTCACAGAAAAACAGAGACACGGGGACACTCGCAGACACAGTGACACTCACAGAGATACAGACACTCACAGAGACACAGTGACACTCACAGAGACACTCACAGAGATACAGACACTCACAGAGACACAGTGACACTCACAGAGACACTCACAGAGATACAGACACTCACAGAGACACAGTGACACTCACAGAGACACTCACAGAGATACAGACACTCACAGAGACACACTGTGTGATACTCACACAGACTCTTCTTTCTTCTCATCCCACTCTCTGCTCCTTTCCCCCCAACTCCCCTTAGCCCTTCCCTTGCACCTACCCTCCCAAGACTCCCCCTCTCACCCACCTTTCCAAGCCTCTCCATCTTCCCCCCTCCCAATCCTTCTCTTCTCCCCCCCCCCAATCCCTCCCTCCTCCACCACCCTCTTCGTACCAGATCCTCCAAGCCCCCACACACCCCTAATCACCAGGTCCCCCTTCATAGGCCCTCCCTTTTTCCCTGCTTCTGGGGAATCAACAGAAACTGAGGAAGGAAAGAAGAGAGTCAGTTTCAGTGTGATTTTTTTCAGGGATATTCCTGCGCTGGCCCTAAGCCTTTGGCTGGCCCACTAAGTGTTGCTTGTTTCTGTTTTACTTGGGCGGAGAATGAGTATTAATGACTCGTATGGTCGCTTCAGTAAGATTTAGCCATATGTGTTTAACAACTTCTGCTCTGTTGAATCTAAGTTGAAATCTTAATGGGTTTGTAACTGTGCACTGTGTTAGATAATGTTCCAGTGGTCTGTCAGGCCACAGTGCTGACATTTCCTCTCATCTTCCGGAACCTGTAAGCCTATTTCCCATGCACATGGGTATCCAAGTCTGATGCGATGCAAGTGTACTTCTGTTGTTATACTGCTCCCTTTCATCAAACTAAGTGGTTCGTAGTTGGGTGAATTCATGTACCAACCCGCAGATCCTGATGTTGCAACTGCTGTGTTGTGGTCACTGTACATCTTTTGCATTGCTCTGTTTCTAATTACTTTCTTAATCTGTGATAGACTCTGTGGTGTGTAAATGTTTACATTTCTTCTCTTAGTTGCAAGTTTTGCAGCTTCGTCTGCAATATTATTTCCTATTATTCCCACATGACTTGGCACCCAGTTGATAAGTACCCGTCGGCATTGTCGTTTGAGTGTTTGCATTAATGATATCACACTTGTGATCAGTGGGGGGAGCCGGTCGGCCGAGCGGACAGCACGCTGGACTTGTGATCCTGTGGTTCTGGGTTCGATCCCAGGCGCCGGCGAGAAACAATGGGCAGAGTTTCTTTCACCCTATGCCCCTGTTACCTAGCAGTAAAATAGGTACCTGGGTGTTAGTCAGCTGTCACGGGCTGCTTCCTGGGGGTGGAGGCCTGGTCGAGGACCGGGCCGCGGGGACACTAAAGCCCGGAAATCATCTCAAGATAACCTCAAGATAGATCAGATGTATGTTATCACATATGTGTTCTTGTTGCAACGTTTCAATGGCAGTTCTTGAATCTGTAAGTATGATAACATGTTGTCGGTGTTCAGCAAGAGCATGTTCCAAAGCCTTTTGAATGGCTAGCATCTCTGTTTGTAAAGTCGAACACCCATTTGAGAGCCTCCAACTGTTTTCAGAAGTTTCCTGCTTTAACTGCAGCTCTGATTTCTTGTCCTTGCTGGTCTACTGATCCATCTGTGAAGTAAGTGAAGCTGTCGGATGCCAAGTTTGCTTCTATTTCAGGGGTGATGTACTTGAACATAGATGGGATTGTAAGCAAGGCAAGCAAACTAAGGGAAAGAGCAAAAAAAAGTGAAAACAGATGTAATCGGACTCACATAAACAAAACTCTCAGGTATTATTACGAATGCGATGTTTCCCTCAGGACTACAATGTAATATGGAAAGAGAGGGAAGGAAGGGGAGGAGACGGAGTGACTCTACTAATGAGAAAGGAATGGAGATTCAAGGAGATGGTTATTCTGTGAGGCGAGGGATTCAGAGACTACATAATAGGCCCCATAACAATGGGAGAACCAAGAATAGTAAAGTAGTAGTGATATAAAACCCTCCACCAAATGACAGAAGACCCAGGCAAGAGTATGACAACAACATGGCAGTTAACACTATATTTGAGAGGGCAGCCTCTGCTGCCTGTAGAAATAGATCCCATCTCCTAATCATGGAAGACTTCAGTCACGGAAGGATAGACAGGGAGAACAAGAAACAGCATGGAGGTGAGGATACATGGAGAGCTAAACTATTGGAGGTAGCAACAAGAAACCTTTTAAGCCAGCGTGTCAGGGGGCCCACATGAATGAGACGAAACGATGACCCAGCGAGACTCGACCTAGCCTTCACTCTGAATGACTCCGACATAAGGGAAATCGGTTTCGAGGTCCCAGTAGAAATGAACGACCACAGTGTATTGACGTTTGAGTATCTGGCTGAAGAAGGGTTAATGAACTCAAGGAAGGGAACTGAAAAAAAGGCTGGCATACCGAAAAGGAAACTATGAGGAAATATGAAAATTCCTAACAGATACAACATGGGAAACAAAGCTCAGGGGAAAGACGGCCCAAGACATGATGGACTACATCACGCAGAAGTGTAAAGAGGCCGGAGACAAGTTTCTCCCGGTCCAAAAGGAAAACAACGAAATACATATGAGAAACCCAGGGTTTTATCAGAGATGTAGGCTAGCTAAGCATCAAAGTAAAAGCGCACGGAGAAATAGTAGAAATAACAGGACATTTGAGAGCAGAGAAAGTTACAGGAATTAATATGTCAGGTTGAGAAGAGAGGCAGAAGGGCAATACGAAAATGACATAGCAAGAAAAGCAAAAACTCAACGTAAATTGCTGCACAGCGACATCAGGAGAAAAGCAACAGTATAGGAACAGGTGATGAAATTGAGGATAGGGGCAGACAGATACACTACAAACGACAAGGAAGTGTGCAAGGAACTTAATAAGAAATTCCAAGAGGTCTTCACATCTGAGCAAGAGGAGAAGTTCCAGAGATAAAAGAGGAAATAGTTAATCAGGAACCACTGGAAGAGTTCGAGATTACCAGTGGGGATGAAAGGAAGCTTTTACTAAAGTTGGATGTGACAAAGGCTATAGGCCCAGATGGAATCTTCCCCTTGGATTCTAAAGGAATGAGCAGAAACACTGAGCCTGCCACTCTCTATAATGAATAACAAATCACTGGTAACAGGGGGAACTGCAATAAAATTAAGAAGACGACTAATGTAGTCCCGATATACAAGAAGGGGAATAGACAGGAGGCACTGAACTACAGGACAGTGTCCCTAACTTACATACCATGCAAGCTGATGGAGAAGATTGTGGGAAAAAAGCTAGTGGAACATCTGAAGCAAAAGAACTTTGTAACACAGCATCAACATGGGTTCAGCGATGGCTGTAATGCCTCACAGGATTATTAGAATTCGACGACCAGATAACAAAAATCAGGCAAGAAAGAGAGGTGTGGGCAGAAAGCATATTTTTGGATTGCCAGAACCTTTGACTCAGTACCACTAAAGAATCTAATGTAAACGCTGGAGATGCAGGCAGGAGTGAAAGGGGCGATACTCCTTTGGATAATGGAGTACATCAGAAACAGAAGACAGCGAGTCACTTTGAGGGGTGAGGTCTCAGATTGGCGATACAGAAACCTGTGTAAGGAATCATGCAGAACCTTGTATACCACATATGTAAAACCAATCCCGGATTATGCATTCCCAGCCTGAACGCCTTACCTTGTCAAGCACGAGACGAAGCTGGAAAGAGTTCAGAGGTATGCGACTAGGCTAGTCCCAGAACTAAGAGGCATGAGTTACGAGCAAAGGCTGCGCTAAATGCACCTCACGACACTGGAAGACAGAAAAGTAAGGGGAGATATGATCACTACAATCACTTTTGTAGGATATGATCCTACAAAATTCAAAGAGGAATTGACAGGGGTAGATACGGATAAATTGTTTAACACGGGTGGTACGCGAACAAAGTTACACAGGTGGAGACTGAGTACCCAAATGAGCCACAGGGAGGTTAGAAAGAACTTTTTCAGTGTCAGAGTAGTTAACAGGTGGGAATGAATTAGGTAGTGATGTGGTGGAGGCTGACTCCATACACAGTTTCAAATGTAGATATGATAGAGCCCAGTAGACTCAGGAATCTGTACATCAGTTGATTCACAGTTGAGAGGCGGGACCAAAGAGCCAGAGCTCAACCTCCGCAAGCACAAATAGGTGAGTACACTCACAAGGACATTCATACAGTCACAGGGACACAATGACACTCACAGAGAAAGTGGGACACTCACAGTGAGACAGGGATACTCACAAAGGCTCTGGGTCACTCACACAGACACACGAACACTCATACAGACAATCAGGAACACTCACAGAGGGATTAAAAAAGACACTGAGGTGCTCACAAACACTCATAAAGACACTCAAAGAGTTACTCAGACACTCAATGTGACACTCACATAAACGCTTACATAATTGCTGAGATACTTCAGGATTGGTCTTACATTTGTGGTATACATGATTCTGAATGTTTCCTTACACAGGATCCTGAAGGCTGTTCCGATGTTAGCCAGCCTCGCGTATGCTGCAGATGTAATCTATTTATGTGGGCTTCGGGAGACAGGTTTGGTGTGATGTCAACTCCTAGATGTCCCAATATCCTCTCTGTCCGTTTCATGAAGTACTTCATCTCCTATTTTGTATCCTATGTCTGGCCTCCTGTTTCCACCGCCTCATATCATTACCTTGCATTTACTCGTGTTGAACTTTAGTAGCCATTTGTTGGACCATTCACTCTCCTACTATCATCCTCTGTTTTAATCCTCCTCGAAATTTTTGCAGCATCAGCAAACAATGAGAGAAACGATTCTATACTCTCTGGGAGATCATTTACATATATCTGACATAATATAGGTCCAAGGTCTGAACCCTGCGGGACTCCGCTGGTGACTCCTCGCCAATCTGAGACCTCACCCCTCTCAGTGACTCCCTGTCTTCTGTTGCTTAGTTACTCCCTTATCCAATGGAGTACCTTCCCTTTCACTCCTGCCTGCATCTCCAGCTTTAGCACTAGCCACTTGTGTGGTACTGTGTCAAAGACTTTCTGGCAATCCAAATAAAATTGTGAGTGTGAGTACCAGTGGGAGTATTCACCTAGTTGTATTTTCCTAATTTTTCTTGTAGGGAATGAGCTCTGCTCTTTCGGTCAGCCTCTCAACTGTCAATCAACTTTAACTAACTACTAACTAATCCCCCCCCCACCCCCCCACACACACACACGAAGGAGCTCCTTAACAGCTGTCTAATTCCCGCGTACCATTTTACTGCTAGGTAACAAGAGTGAAAGAAACTTTGCCCATTTGTTTCTGTCTGGTCCGGGAATCGAGCCCGGGCCACAAAATTACGAGTCCTGCGCGCTGTCCACTCAGCTACAAGCCCCTGACAGACATTGGGAGTGTGTGAGTGTCTCTGTGAGTACATGTCTGAGTGAGTGTGTGTGTCTCTGAGAGTACCTGCGGGAGTGTGTGAGTATCCCTGAGAGTACTTGTGGGAGTAAGTGAGTGAGTGTCTCTGAGAGTACCTGTCAGAATGAGTGTGTAAGTATCTCTGAGAGTACTTGTGTGAGTGAGTGAGTATCTTTCAGTGTATCTGTGGGATTGTACTCACCTATTTGTGCTTGCGGGAGTTGAGCTCTGGCTCTTTGGTCCCGCTTCTCCACTGTCAATCAACTAATGTACAGGTTCCTGAGCCTACTGGGCTCTATCATATCTACACTAACCAAATGTAATGTAATGAAGATAGGTGCAGGGAGCAGGAGGCCAGATACAAGGTATCATCTGGGAGAGGAAATTCTTCAGGAGTCAGAGAAGGAAAAAGACTTGGGGGTAGATATCACGCCAGACCTGTCTCCTGCAGCACATATCAAGCGGATAACATCAGCGGTATATGCCAGGCTGGCCAACATACGAACGGCATTCAGAAACTTGTGTAAAGAATCATTCAGAACTTTGTATACCACATATGCCAGACCAATCCTGGAGTATGCGGCTCTAGCATGGAGTTCATATCTAGTTAAGCATATGACTAAACTGGAAAAGGTTCAAAGGTTTGCCACCAAACTAGTACCCGAACTGAGGGGTATGAGCTACGAGGAGAGACTACGGGAATTAAACCTCACGTCACTGGGGAACAGAAGAGTTAGGGGGGACATGATCACCACATTCAAGATTCTGAAGGGAATTGATAGGATAGATAAAGACAGTCTATTTAACACAAGGGAGAACATGCACAAGGGGACACAGGTGGAAACTGAGTGCCCAAATGAGCCACAGAGATATTAGAAAGAACTTTTTTAGTGTCAGAGTGGTTGACAAATGGAATGCATTAGGGGGTGATGTGGTGGAGGCTGACTCCATACACAGTTTCAAGTGTAGATATGATAGAGCCCGATAGGCTCAGGAATCTGAACACCTGTTGATTGACGGTTGAGAGGCGGGACCAAAGAGCCAGAGCTCAACCCCCGCAAACACAACTAGGTGAGTACAACTAGGTGAGTACTTGAAGCTGTGTATGGAGTCAGTCTCCACCATATCACTTCCTAATGCATTCTACTTGTCTACTACTCTGACACTGAAAAAATTCTTTCTAACTCTCTATGGCTCATTTGGGCACTCAATTTCCTCCTGTATCCCCTAGTGCGTGTGCCTCTTGTGTTAAATAATCTGTCCTTATCTACCCTATCAATTCCTCTGAGAATCTTATATGTGGTGATCATGTCCCTTCTAACTCTTCTGTTCCCCAGTGACGTGAGGTTTAATTCCCGTAGTCTCTCCTCGTAGCTCATACCCCTCAGTTCGGGTACTAGTTTGGTGGCAAACCTTTGAACCTTTTCCAGTTTAGTCATATGCTTAACTAGATATGAACTCCATGCTAGAGCCGCATACTCCAGGATTGGTCTGGCATATGTGGTATACAGTGTTCTGAAAGATTCCTTACACAAGTTTCTAAAGGCTGTTCTTATATTAGCCAACCTGGCATACGCAGCTGATGTTATCCTCTTGATGTGTGCTTCAGGGGGACAGGTCTGGCGTGATATCAACCCCCAGGTCTTTCTCTCTCTCTGTCTCTTGAAGTATTTCATTTCCCAAATGATACTTTGTATGTGGTCACCTGCTCACTATACCTATCTCTATTACAATACATTTGCTTGGGTTAAACTCTAACAACCCTTTGTTCGATCATTGCTGCAGCTTGTCCAAGTCTTTTTAAAGCCTCAAGCTGTCCTCCTCTGTCTTAATCCTTCTCATAATTTTGGCGTCGTCAGCAAACATTGAGAGGAATGAGTCTATACCCTCTGGGAGATCATTTACGTATATCAGAAACAGGATAGGTCCGAGTACAGATTCTTGTGGGACTCCACAGGTGACTTGACGCCAGTCTGAGGTCTCGCCCCTATCTGTAACTCTCTGCTTCCTATTGCTTAGGTACTCCCTTATCCACTGGAGCGCCCTACCAGTTACTCCTGCCTGTTTCTCCAGCTTATGCATCAACCTTTTATGGGGTACTGTGTCAAAGACTTTGCGACAGTCCAAAAAAAGGGAGTCCGCCCATCCTTCTCTTTCTTGCTAATTCTTTGTCTCCTGATCGTAGAATTCTATTAAGCCTGTAAGGCAAGAATTACCCTCCCTGAACCCATGTTGATGGGTTGTCACGAAGTCCCTTCTCTCCAGATGTGTTAATAGGTTTTTTCTTACAATTTTCTCCATCACGTTGCATGGTATACAAGTTAAGGACACTGGCCTGTAGTTCAGTGCCTCTTGTCTCTCACCCTTTTTGTATATTGGAACTACATTAGCCGTCGTCCATACTTCTGGCAGGTCTAACGTTTCCAGTGACTTTCTATATACTATGGAGAGCGACAAGCAAAGCGTTCCTGCGCATTCTTTCAATACCCATGGTCCGGGCCAACATCCTTTCTCACGTCCAGCTCCAACAGGTGCCTCTTGACCTCATCTCTTGTAATTTCGAATCCTTCCAAGGCCGCCTGGTTTACTGCCACCTCTCCTAGCGCTGAAATCTCTCCTTGTTCTATTGTGAAGACCTCATGGAACCTCTTAATGAGTTCTTAACACACCTCTTTGTCATTCTCTGTGTACCTGTCCTCATCCGATCTAAGTTTCATCACCAGTTCCTTTACCGTTGTTCTCCTCCTAATGTGACTGTGTAGTAGCTTTGGTCCGGTCTCTGCTTTTTTAGTTATATCATTTTCATACTTTTTCAAAGTTTCTCTTCTCACACTAACATACTCGTTCCAGGTTCTCTGATATCTCTCTCTGCTTTCTGGTGTTCTGTTATTTCGGAAGTTCCTCCACGCCCTTTCGATCAGTTCAGTAAGTGTCTCTGAGATAACTTGTGTGCGTGTGAGTGTACTCACCTAGTTGTACTCACCTACTTCTGCTTGGGGGGGTTTAACTTTGGCTCTTTGGTCCCGCCTCTCAACCATCAATCAACTGGTGTTCAGTTTTCTGAGCCTAACTGAGATCTATCGTATCTTAATTTGAAACTGTGTATGGAGTCTGCCTTCATACGTTATACGTCTCCCTCCAGTGTGTGAGTGTCTCTGAGAGTACCTTTGGGAGTGTGTGTGTGAGTGTCTCTGAGAGTCCCTGTGGGAGTGTGGAAGGGTCTCTGAGAGTACCTGTGGGAGTGTGTGTGTATCACTGAGAGTACCTGTGGAGGTTGTGAGTGTCAATGAGAGTACCTCTGGGAGTGTGTGTGTTTCACTGAGAGTACCTGTGGAAGTGTGTGTGTGTCACTGAGAGTACCTGTGGGAGTGTGTGTGTGTCACTGAGAGTACCTGTGGGAGTGTGTGCGTGTCACTGAGAGTACCTATGGGAGTGCGTGTGTGTCACTGAGAGTACCTGTGGGAGTGTGTGTGTGAGTGCCACTGAGAGTACCTGTGGGAGTGAGTGTGTGTCACTGATAGTACCTGTGGGAGTGTGTGTCACTGAGAGTACCTGTGGGAGTGAGTGTGTGTCCCTCAGAGTACCTGTGGGAGTGAGTGTGTGTCACTGAGAGTGCCTGTAGGAGTGTGTGTCACTGAGAGTACCTGTGGGAGTGTGAGAGTGTCTCTGAGAGTGCCTGTGGGAGTGTGTATCTCTGAGAGTACCTGTAGGAGTGTGTCACTGAGAGTACCTGTGGGAGTGTGTGAGTGTCAATGAGAGTACCTGTGGGAGTGTGGGAGTGTCTCTGAGAGTACCTGTGGGAGTGTGGGAGTGTCTCTGAGAGTACCTGTAGGAGTGTGTGTCACTGAGAGTACCTTTGGGAGTGTGTGTGTCACTGAGAGTACCTGTGGGAGTGTGTGTGTTTCACTGAGAGTACCTGTGGGAGTGTGTGTGTGTCACTGAGAGTACCTGTGGGAGTGTGTGTGTGTCACTGAGAGTACCTGCGGGAGTGTGTGTGTGTCACTGAGAGTACCTGTGGGAGTGTGGGAGTGTCTCTGAGAGTACATGTAGGAGTGTGTGTCACTGAGAGTACCTTTGGGAGTGTGTGTGTTACTGGGAGTACCTGTGGGAGTGTGTGTGTGTCACTGAGAGTACCTGTGGGAGTGTATGTGTGAGTGCTACTGAGAGTACCTGTGGGAGTGAGTGTGTGTCACTGATAGTACCTGTGGGAGTGAATGTGTGTCACTGAGAGTACCTGTGGGAGTGTGTGTCTATGAGAGTACCTGTGGGAGTGTGTGTCACTGAGAGTACCTTTGGGAGTGTATGCGTGTCACTGAGAGTTCCTATGGGAGTGCGTGTGTCACTGAGAGTACCTTTGGGAGTGTGTGTGTGAGTGCTACTGTGAGTACCTGTGGGAGTGAGTGTGTGTCACTGATAGTACCTGTGGGAGTGAATGTGTGTCACTGAGAGTACCTGTGGGAGTGTGTGTCTATGAGAGTACCTGTGGGAGTGAATGTGTGTCACTGAGAGTACCTGTAGGAGTGTGTGTCACTGAGAGCACCTGTGAGAGTGTGTGAGTGTCTCTGAGAGTACCTATGGGAGTGTGTGTTTCTGAGAGTCCCTGGGGGGAGTGTGTGTCACTGAGAGTACCTGAAGGAGTGTGTGTCTCTGAGATTACCTGTGGGAGTGTGTGTCACTGAGAGTACCTGTGGGAGTGTCTTAGTGTCTCTGAGAGTACCTGTGGGAGTGAATGTGTTAGTGTCTCTGAGAGTACCTGTGGGAGTGAATGTGTTAGTGTCTCTGAGAGTACCTGTGGGAGTGTGTGTGTGTCATTGAGATTACCTGTGGGAGTGTTTGAGTGTCTCTGAGAGTACCTGTGGGAGTGTGGGAGTTTCTCTGAGAGTATCTGTGGGAGTGTTGGAGTGTCTCTGAGAGTACCTGTGGGAGTGTGTGAGTGTCACCGAGAGTACCTGTGGGAGTGTCACTGAGAGTACCTGTGAGAGTGTGTGTGTTCTGAGAGTACCTGTGGGAGTGTTTGTCATGAGAGTACCTGTGGGAGTGTGTGTGTCACTGAGAGTACCTGTGGGAGTGTGTGTGTCACTGAGAGTTCCTGTGGGAGTGTGTGTGTCACTGAGAGTACCTGTGGGAGTGTGTGTGTGTCACTGAGAGTACCTGTGGGAGTGTGTGTGTGTCACTGAGAGTAACTGTGGGAGTGTGTGTGTGTCCTGAGAGTACCTGTGGGAGTGTGTGTCACTGAGAGTACCTGTGGTAGTGTGTGTGTCACTGAGAGTAACTGTGGGAGTGTGTGTGTGTCCTGAGAGTACCTGTGGGAGTGTGTGTCACTGAGAGTACCTGTGGTAGTGTGTGTGTCACTGAGAGTACCTGTGGAGTGTTTGTGTGTCACTGAGAGTACCTGTGGGAGTGTGTGTGTGTCACTGAGAGTACCTGTGGGAGTGTGGGGGAGTCAATGAGAGTACCTCAGGGAGTGTGTGTGTTTAACTGAGAGTACATTTGGGAGTGTGTGTGTCACTGAGAGTACCTGTGGGAATGTGTGTGTGTGTCACTGAGAGTACCTGTGGGAGTGTGTGTGTGTCCTGAGAGTAACTGTGGGAGTGTGTGTCACTGAGAGTACCTGTGGGAGTGTGTGAGTGTGTCATTGAGAGTACCTATGGGAGTAAGTGTGTGTCACTCAGAGTAACTGTGGGAGTGTGTCACTGATATTACCTGTAGGAGAGTGTAAGTGTCTCTGAGAGTACCTGTGGGAGTGCGTGTGCGTCTCTGAGAGAGCCTGTGGGAGTGTGTGTGCGAGTGCTACTGGGAGTACCTGAGGGAGTGAATGTGTGTCACTGAGAGTACCTGTGGGAGTGTGTGAGTGTCACTGAGAGTACCTGTTGGATTGTGGGAGTGTCATTAAAAGTACCTGTGAGAGTGTGTGAGTGTCTCTGAGAGTACCTGTGGGAGTGTGGGAGTGTCTCTGAGAGTACCTGTGGGAGTGTGTGTGTCACTGAGAGTATTTGTGGGAGTGTCTGAGTGTCACTGAGAATACCTGTGGTAGTGTGTGAGTGTCACTGAGAGTACCTGTGGGAGTGTGTGTGTGTCAGTGAGAGTACCTGTGGGAGTGTGTGTTTGTCACTGAGAGTACCTGTGGGAGTGTGTGTGTGTCACTGAGAGTACCTGTGGGAGAGTGTGTATGTCACTGAGAGTACCTGTGGGAGTGCGTGTGTGTCTCTGAGAGTGCCTGTGGGAGTGTGTGTGCGAGTGCCACTGAGAGTACTTGTGGGAGTGAGTGTGTTACTGAGAGTAACTGTGGGAGTGTGTGAGTGTCACTGAGAGTACCTGTGGGAGTGTCTCTTAGAGTACCTGTGGGAGTGTGGGAGTGTCTTTAAAAGTACCTGTGTGAGTGTGGGAGTGACACTGAGAGTACCTGTGGGAGTGTGGGAGTGTCTCTGGAAGTACCTGCGGGAGTGTGGGAGTGTCTCTGAGAGTACCTGTGGGAGTGTAGGAGTGTCTCTGACAGTACCTGTGGGAGTGTGTGAGTGTCACTGAGAGTACCTGTGGGAGTGTGTTTGTGTCCTGAGAGTACCTGTGGGAGTGTGTGTCACTGAGAGTACCTGTGGGAGTGTGTGTGTCACTGAGAGTACCTGTGGGAGTGTGTGTGTGTCACTGAGAGTACCTGTGGGAGTGTGTGTGTGTCACTGAGAGTACCTGTTGGAGTGTGTGTCACTAAGAGTACCTGTGGGAGTGTGTGTGTGTCAGTGAGAGTACCTGTGGGAGTGTATAAGTGTCACTGAGAGTACCTGTCTGAGTGTGGCAGTGTCTCTGAGAGTACCTGAGGGAGTGTGTGTTTGTCACTGAGAGTACCTGTCTGAGTGTGGCAGTGTCTCTGAGAGTACCTGTAGGAGAGTGTCTGTGTCACTGAGAGTACCTGAGGGAGTGTGTGTTTGTCACTGAGAGTACCTGTGGGAGTGTGTAAGTGAGTACCACTAAGAGTACCTGTGGGTGTGAATGTATGTCACTGAGAGTACCAGTCGGAGTGAGTGTGTGTGTCACTGAGAGTACCTGTGGGAGAATGTGCCACTGAGAGTACCTGTGGGAGTGTGTTTCACTGAGAGTACCTGTGGGAGTGTGTTTCACTGAGAGTACTTGTGGGAGTATGTGTCACTGAGAGTACCTGTGGGAGTGTGTGTGTGTCACTGCGAGTACCTGTGGGAGTGCGTGTGTGTAACTGAGAGTACCTGTGGGAGTGTGGGAGTGTCTCTGAGAGTACATGTGGGAGTGTGTGTTAGTGTCTCTGAGAGTACCTGTGGAAGTGAATGTGTTAGTATATCTGAGAGTACCTGTAGGGAGTGTGGGGGTGTCACTGAGAGTACCTCTGGGAGTGTGTGTGTGTGTCATTGAGATTACCTGTGGGAGTGTTTGAGTGTCTCTGAGAGTACCTGTGGGAGTGTGTGTCACTGAGAGTACCTGTGGGAGTGTGTGTCACTGAGAGTACCTGTCGGAGTGTGTGTGTCACTGAGAGTACCTGTGGGAGTGTGTGTGTTTCACTGAAAGTACCTGTGGGAGTATGTGTGTGTCACTGAGAGTACCTGTGGGAGTGTGTGTGTGTCACTGAGCGTACCTGTGGGAGTGTATGTGTGTCTCTGAGATTACCTGTGGGAGTGTGTGTCACTGAGAGTACCTGTGGGAGTGTGTGTCACTGAGAGTACCTTTGGGAGTGTATGCGTGTCACTGAGAGTACCTGTGGGAGTGTGTGTGTGAGTGCTACTGAGAGTACCTGTGGGAGTGAGTGTGTGTCATTGATAGTACCTTTGGGAGTGAATGTGTGTCACTGAGAGTACCTGTGGGAGTGTGTGTCTATGAGAGTACCTGTGGGAGTGAGTGTGTGTCCATGAGAGTACCTGTGGGAGTGAATGTGTGTCACTGAGAGTACCTGTAGGAGTGTGTGTCACTGAGAGTACCTATGGGAGTGTGTGTCACTGAGAGTACCTGTGAGAGTGTGTGAGTGTCTCTGAGAGTACCTATGGGAGTGTGTGTCTCTGAGAGTCCCTGGGGGGAGTGTGTGTCACTGAGAGTACCTGTAGGAGTGTGTGTGCGTCACTGAGAGTACCTGTGGGAGTGTGTGAGTGTCACTGAGTGTACCTGTGGGAGTGTGTGTCACTGAGAGTACCTGTGGGAGTGTGTGTGTGTGTGTGTAGTTGTGTGTGTCCTGAGAGTACCTGTGGAAGTGTGTGAGTGTCACTGAGTGTACCTGTGGGAGTGTGGGAGTGTCACTGAGAGTACTTGTGGGAATTTGTGTCACTAAGAGTACCTGTGGGAGTGTGTGTGTGTGTCATTGAGAGTACCTGTGGGAGTGTTTGAGTGTCTCTGAGAGTACCTGTGGGAGTGTGGGAGTTTCTCTGAGAGTATCTGTGGGAGTGTTGGAGTGTCTCTGAGAGTACCTGTGGGAGTGTGTGAGTGTCACCGAGAGTACCTGTGGGAGTGTGGGAGTGTCACTGAGAGTACCCGTGAGAGTGTGTGTGTTCTGAGAGTACCTGTGGGAGTGTTGGTCACTGAGAGTACCTGTGGGAGTGTGTGTGTCACTGAGAGTACCTGTGGGAGTGTGTGTGTCACTGAGAGTACCTGTGGGAGTGTGTGTGTCACTGAGAGTACCTGTGGGAGTGTGTGTGCGCCACTGAGAGTACCTGTGGGAGTGTGTGTGTGTGTGTGTGTCCTGAGAGTACCTGTGGGAGTGTGTGTCACTGAAAGTACCTGTGGGAGAGTGGGAGTATCTCTGAGAGTACATGTGGGAGTGTGTGTGTTAGTGTTTCTGATAGTACCTGTAGGAGTGAGTGTGTGTCACTGAGAGTACCGGTGGGAGTGTGTGTGTGTCCTGAGAGTACCTGTGGGAGTGTGTGTCACTGAGAGTACCTGTGGTAGTGTGTGTGTCACTGAGAGTACCTGTGGAGTGTTTGTGTGTCACTGAGAGTACCTGTGGGAGTGTGTGTGTGTCACTGAGAGTACCTGTGGAAGTATGTGTGTGTCACTGAGAGTACCTGTGGGAGTGTGGGGGAGTCAATGAGAGTACCTCAGGGAGTGTGTGTGTTTAACTGAGAGTACCTTTGGGAGTGTGTGTGTCACTGAGAGTACCTGTGGGAATGTGTGTGTGTGTGTCACTGAGAGTACCTGTGGGAGTGTGTGAGTGCCACTGAGACCACCGGTGGGAGTGTATGTCAATGAGAGTACCTGTGGGAGTGCATGTGTGTCACTGGGAGTACCTGTGGTAGTGTGTGTGTGACCTGAGAGTAACTGTGGGAGTGTGTGTCACTGAGAGTACCTGTGGGAATGTGTGTCACTGAGAGTACCTGTGGGAGTGTGTAAGTGTCTCTGAGAGTACCTGTGGGAGTGTGTGTCACTGAGAGTACCTGTGGGAGTGTGTGTCACTGAGAGTACCTGTGGGAGTGTGTGTGTGTGTCATTGAGAGTACCTATGGGAGTAAGTGTGTGTCACTCAGAGTAACTGTGGGAGTGTGTCACTGATATTACCTGTAGGAGAGTGTAAGTGTCTCTGAGAGTACCTGTGGGAGTGCGTGTGCGTCTCTGAGAGAGTCTGTGGGAGTGTGTGTGTGTCACTGAGAGTACCTGTGGGAGTGTGTGAGTGTCACTGAGAGTACCTGTGGGAGTGTGGGAGTGTCTCTTAGGGTACCTGTGGGATTGTGGGAGTGTCTTTAAAAGTACCTGTGAGAGTGTGGGAGTGTCTCTGAGAGTACCTGTGTGAGTGTGGGAGTGTCTCTGAGAGTACCTGTGGGAGTGTGGGAGTGTCTCTGGAATTACCCGTGGGAGTGTGGGAGTGTCACTGAGAGTACCTGTGGGAGTGTTGGAGTGTCTCTGAGAGTACCTGTGGGAGTGTGTGAGTGTCACTGAGAATACCTGTGGTAGTGTGTGAGTGTCACTGAGTACCTGTGGGAGTGTGTGTCACTGAGAGTACCTGTGGGAGTGTGTGTCACTGAGAGTACCTGTGGGAGAGTGTAAGTGTCACTGAGAGTACCTGTACTCACCTAGTTGTACTCACCTAGTTGTGTTTGCGAGGGTTGAGCTCTGGCTCTTTGGTCCCGCCTCTCAACCGTCAATCAACAGGTGTACAGATTCCTGAGCCTATCGGGCTCTGTCATATCTACACTTGAAACTGTGTATGGAGTCAGCCTCCACCACATCACTTCCTAATGCATTCCATTTGTCAACCACTCTGACACTAAAAAAGTTCTTTCTAATATCTCTGTGTCTCATTTGGGCACTCAGTTTCCACCTGTGTCCCCTTGTGCGTGTTCCCCTTGTGTTAAATAGACTGTCTTTATCTTCCCTATCAATTCCCTTCAGAATCTTGAATGTGGTGATCATGTCCCCCCTAACTCTTCTGTCTTCCAGCGAAGTGAGGTTTAATTCCCGTAGTCTCTCCTCGTAGCTCATACCTCTCAGCTCGGGTACTAGTCTGGTGGCAAACCTTTGAACCTTTTCCAGTTTAGTCTTATCCTTGACTAGATATGGACTCCATGCTGGGGCTGCATACTCCAGGATTGGCCTGACATATGTGGTATACAAAGTTCTGAATGATTCTTTACACAAGTTTCTGAATGCCGTTCGTATGATTGCCAGCCTGGCATATGCCGCTGATGTTATCCGCTTGATATGTGCTGCAGGGGACAGGTCTGGCGTGATATCAACCCCCAAGTCTTTTTCCTTCTCTGACTCCTGAAGAATTTCCTCTCACAGATGATACCTTGAATCTGGCCTCTTGCTCCCTACAACTTACTTCATTACATTACATTTGGTTGGGTTAAACTCTAACAACCATTTGTTCGACCATTCCTTCAGGTTGTCTAGGTCTTCTTGAAGCCTCAAACAGTCCTCTTCTGTTTTAATCCTTCTCATAATTTTAGCATCGTCCGCAAACATTGAGAGAAATGAATCGATACCCTCCGGGAGATCATTTGCATATATCAGAAACAAGATAGGACCGAGTACAGAGCCCTGTGGGACTCCACTGGTGACTTCACGCCAATCGGAGGTCTCACCCCTCACCGTAACTCTCTGCTTCCTACTGCTTAGATACTCCCTTATCCACTGGAGCACCTTACCAGCTACACCTGCCTGTCTCTCCAGCTTATGTACCAGCCTCTTATGCGGTACTGTGTCAAAGGCTTTCCGACAATCCAAGAAAATGCAGTCCGCCCAGCCCTCTCTTTCTTGCTTAATCTGTGTCACCTGATCGTAGAATTCTATCAAGCCTGTAAGGCAAGATTTACCCTCCCTGAACCCATGTTGGCGATTTGTCACGAAGTCCCTTCTCTCCAGATGTGTTACCAGGTTTTTTCTCACGATCTTCTCCATCACCTTGCATGGTATACAAGACACTGGCCTGTAGTTCAGTGCCTCTTGTCTGTCGCCCTTTTTGTATATTGGAACCACATTCGCCGTCTTCCATATTTCTGGTAGGTCTCCCGTCTCTAGTGACTTACTATACACTATGGAGAGTGGCAAGCAAAGTGTCTCTGCACACTCTTTCAGTACCCATGGTGAGATCCCATCTGGACCAACAGCCTTTCTAACATCCAGATCCAGCAGGTGTCTCTTGACCTCCTCTCTCGTAATTTCGAACTCCTCCAAGGCCGCCTGGTTTACCTCCCTTTCTCCTAGCACTGTGACCTCACCCTGTTCTATTGTGAAGACCTCCTGGAACCTCTTGTTGAGTTCCTCACACACCTCTCCGTCATTCTCTGTATACCTGCCCTCGCCTGTTCTAAGTTTCACTACCTGTTCTTTCACTGTTGTTTTCCTTCTGATGTGACTGTGGAGTAGCTTTGGGTCGGTCTTGGCTTTGTTTGCTATATCATTTTCAAAATTTTTCTCTGCTTCTCTTCTCACCCTGACGTACTCATTCCTGGTTCTCTGGTATCTCTCTCTGCTTTCTGGTGTTCTGTTATTCCGGAAGTTCCTCCACGCCTTTTTGTTCAGTTTCTTCGCTTCCATACATGCCCTATTATACCATGGATTCTTCTGTTGCTTCTCGGATTTTTCCCTTTGGGCCGGGATGAACCTGTTTACTGCCTCCTGACACTTTTGGGTAACATAGTCCATCATACCCTGTACAGACTTGTCTCTGAGGTCTGTGTCCCAAGGTATTTCACTTAGGAAACTTCTCATCTGTTCATAATTCCCCTTTCGGTATGCCAGCCTTTTGATTCCTAGTTCTTTTTGGGGGGAGATAAGTCCTAGCTCTACCAGGTACTCAAAGTTCAATACACTGTGGTCACTCATTCCCAAGGGCGCTTCCATCTTAACTTCCCTTATATCCCATTCATTTAGGGTAAATATCAAATCAAGCATTGCTGGTTCATCTTCTTCTCTCATTCTTGTTGGTTCTTTGGTGTGCTGGCTTAGAAAGTTTCTTGTTGCCACGTCCAGCAGCTTAGCTCTCCATGTTTCTGGTCCTCCATGCGGGTCTCTGTTCTTCCAATCTATCTTCCCATGGTTGAAGTCTCCCATAATTAGTAGTCCAGATCCATTCCTGCTAGCAACAGAAGCTGCTCTTTCTATTATGTTAATGGTGGCCATGTTGTTTCTATCATATTCCTGTCTAGGTCTTCTGTCATTTGGTGGTGGATTATATATGACTGCGACTATAATTTGTTTCCCTCCATTTGTTACAGTACCTGCTATGTAGTCACTGAAACCTTCACAGCCCTGAATATCCATCTCCTCAAAATCCCAGCCTTTTCTTACCAGCAGAGCTACACCACCCCCACCTCTTCCTTCCCTCTCTTTCCTCATAACATAATAGTCCTGTGGGAACACTGCATTTGTTATTGTTTTCGTGATCTTTGTTTCTGTGAGGGCTATTATGTCTGGGTTTTCCTCTAGTACCAGTTCTCCAAGCTCATTTGCTTTATTTGTAATTCCATCTATGTTAGTGTACATCGCTTTGAGGCTCACTTTCTTCTGTCCCTTCTCAAATCGCCTCCTTGGTGAGTGTTCTGCTGGTGGTGGAGGCTGTTCCATGGGTGTGAGGACCTGTGAGGTGGATAACAGGGTCTCAGAGGATACTGGGATGAGGGGCGGGGGATCCAGTGAAGGGGGAGGGACAGGGAGGGTATGGGGTGAAAGGGGAGGGAGAACGGGAAGGAAAGGGGGGGAGGGAAGACTCAGGAGGAGGGGAGGGGTAGAAGGGTGGGGATTGGGTGTGGGGGGAGGGAGATTCGGCTGAACATATGAGTGGGGGCAGGGAGGGTTTGGGGTAGGGGGGTTTTCTATGCAGAGGAGGGAGGCGGGGTTGTCCTCCCTTCTGGTGTTACTGGGTAGCTGGTTGTGGGTTCCCCCCTCGCCTCTGGGGGTGTTGTGTTGGGAGCTGTGACTTCCTGGTTTTCCCCTCTCGCCCTGCGCCTCTTCCTTGCTTCTGCCGCCACGGCTCTCTCCTCCCTTGTCATGTCTCTCTGGAGGAATACATTTTTGAATTTTCCCACGTTTTTCAGGGAGCTCTTCCTTGATAGGATCTTCTCCTTTGCGTTCTCGTTTGCAAACACTATCTTTATCATTCGGTCTCGGTCTTTGTTGTACCAGCCTAGCCTGAAAACCTTCTCAATGCTATGCTCAGCCCCTTCCATGTCTAGTGCCTTTAGTACTTCATTCACTGCTGCTTTGTCCTTGTAATTCCACTCTGTCCTATTAGATCCTTCCTGCTCTTTAATACCCACAGCAACCACTGATCTGTTCCTTTCCAGCAGTTGGCTAGTGGAGCGTGCCACCTCCTGTGAGGTGGCTGCTTTCATGGCCACCTCCATCACCTGTTGAAGTGTGTGTGTGTCACTGAGAGTACCTGTGGGAGAGTGTGTATGTCACTGAGAGTACCTGTGGGAGTGCGTGTGTGTCTCTGAGAGTGCCGGTGAGAGTGTGTATGCGAGTGCCACTGAGAGTACCTGTGGGAGTGAGTGCGTTACTGAGAGTACCTGTGGGAGTGTGGGAGTGTCTTTAAAAGTACCTGTCTGAGTGTGGGAGTGTCTCTGACAGTACCTGTGGGAGAGTGTCTGTGTCACTGAGAGTACCTGAGGGAGTGTGTGTTTGTCACTGAGAGTACCTGTGGGAGTGTGTAAGTGAGTACCACTAAGAGTACCGGTGGGAGTGAATGTATGTCACTGAGAGTACCAGTCGGAGTGAGTGTGTGTGTCACTAAGAGTACCTGTGGGAGTGTGTTTCACTGAGAGTACCTGTGGGAGTGTGTTTCACTGAGAGTACCTGTGGGTATCTGTGAGTGTCACTGAGAGTACCTGTGGGAGTATGTGTCACTGAGAGTACCTGTGGGAGTGTGTGTCACTGAGAGTACCTGTGGGTGTCTGTGAGTGTCACTGAGAGTACCTGTGGGAGTATGTGTCACTGAGAGTACCTGTGGGAGTGTGTGTCACTGAGAGTACCTGTTGGAATGTGTGTGTCACTGCGAGTACCTGTGGGAGTGCGTGTGTGTAACTGAGAGTACCTGTGGGAGTGTGGGAGTGTCTCTGAGAGCACATGTGGGAGTGAATGTGTTAGTGTCTCTGAGAGTACCTGTGGGGAGTGTAGTGGTGTCACTGAGAGTACCTGTGGGAGTGTTTGAGTGTCTCTGAGAGTACCTGTGGGAGTGTGGGAGTTTCTCAGAGAGTATCTGTGGGAGTGTTGGAGTGTCTCTGAGAGTACCTGTGGGAGTGTGTGTCACTGAGAGTACCTGTCTGAGTGTGGCAGTGTCTCTGAGAGTACCTGTGGGAGAGTGTCTGTGTCACTGAGAGTACCTGAGGGAGTGTGTGTTTGTCACTGAGAGTACCTGTGGGAGTGTGTAAGTGAGTACCACTAAGAATACCTGTGGGAGTGAATGTATGTCACTGAGAGTACCAGTCGGAGTGAGTGTGTGTGTCACTAAGAGTACGTGTGGGAGTGAGTTTCACTGAGAGTACCTGTGGGAGTCTGTGAGTGTCACTGAGAGTACCTGTGGGAGTATGTGTAACTGACAGTACCTGTGGGAGTGAGTTTTACTGAGAGTACCTGTGGGAGTGTGTGTCACTGAGAGTACCTGTGGGAGTGTGTGTCACTGAGAGTACCTGTGGGAGTGTGTTTCACTGAGAGTACCTGTGGGAGTGTGTGTCACTGAGAGTACCTGTAGGAATGTGTGTGTGTCACTGCGAGTACCTGTGGGAGTGCGTGTGTGTACCTGAGCGTACCTGTGGGAGTGTGGGAGTGTCTCTGAGAGTACAAGTTGGAGTGTGTGTGTTAGTGTCTCTGAGAGTACCTGTGGGAGTGAATGTGTTAGTGTCTCTGAGAGTACCTGTGGGGAGTGTGGGGGTGTCACTGAGAGTACCTGTGGGAGTGTGTGTGTGTCATTGAGAGTACCTGTGGGAGTGTTTGAGTGTCTCTGAGAGTACCTGTGGGAGTGTGGGAGTTTCTCTGAGAGTATCTGTGGGAGTGTTGGAGTGTCTCTGAGAGTACCTGTGGGAGTGTGTGAGTATCACCGAAAGTACCTGTGGGAGTGTGGGAGTGTCACTGAGAGTACCTGTGAGAGTGTGTGTGTCACTGAGAGTACCTGTGGGAGTGTGTGTGTCAGTGAGAGTACCTGTGGGAGTGTGTGTGTGTGTGTGTGTGTCCTGAGAGTACCCGTGGGAGTGTGTGTCACTGAGAGTACCTGTGGGAGAGTGGGAGTGTCACTGAGAGTACCTGTGGGAGTGTGTGTGTGTCTCTGAAAGTACCTGTGGGAGTGTGTTTCACTGAGAGTACCTGTCGGAGTGTGTGTGTGTCCTGAGAGTACCTGTGGGAGTGTGTGTGTTAGTGTCTCTGAGAGTACCTGTAGGAGTGAGTGTGTGTCACTGAGAGTACCTGTGGCAGTGTGGAAGTGTCACTGAGAGTACCTGTGGGAGTGTGTGTGTGTCTCTGAAAGTACCTGTGGGAGTGTGTTTCACTGAGAGTACCTGTGGGAGTGTGTGTGTGTCCTGAGAGTACCTGTGGGAGTGTGTGTCACTGAGAGTACCTGTGGTAGTGTGTGTGTCACTGAGAGTACCTGTGGAGTGTTTGTGTGTCACTGAGAGTACCTGTGGGTGTGTGGGCGTTCCTCTGAGAGTAACTGTAGAAGATTGGGAGTGTCTCGAAAAGTACCTGTGGGAGTGTGGGAGGGTCTCTGAGAGTACCTGTGGGAGAGTTGGAGTGTTTCTGAGAGTAAATGTGGGAGTGTGTGTCACTGAGAGTACCTGTGGGAGTGTGTGTGTCACTGAGAGTACCTTTGGGAGTGTGTGTGTCACTGAGAGTACCTGTGGGAGTGTGTGTGTCACTGAGAGTACCTTTGGGAGTGTGTGTGTCACTGAGAGTACCTGTGGGAATGTGTGTGTTTCACTGAGAGTACCTGTGGGAGTGTGTGTGTGTCACTGAGAGAACCTGTGGGAGTGTCTGTGTGTCTCTGAGATTACCTGTGGGAGTGTGTGTCACTGAGATTACCTGTGGGAGTGTGTGTCACTGCGAGTACCTGTGGGAGTGTGTGTCACTGAGAGTACCTTTGGGAGTGTATGCGTGCCACTAAGAATTTCTATGGGAGTGCGTGTGTCACTGAGAATACCTGTGGGAGTGTGTGTGTGAGTGCTACTGAGAGTAAGTACCAGTGGGAGTGAGTGTGTGTCACTGATAGTACCTGTGGGAGTGAATGTGTGTCACTGAGAGTACCTGTGGGAGTGTGTGTCTATGAGAGTACCTGTGGGAGTGAGTGTGTGTCCATGAGAGTACCTGTGGGAGTGTGTGTCACTGAGAGTACCTATGGGAGTGTGAGTCACTGAGAGTACCTGTGAGAGTGTGTGAGTGTCTCTGAGAGTACCTGTGGGAGTGTGTGTCTCTGAGAGTCCCTGGGGGGAGTGTATGTCACTGAGAGTACCTATGGGAGTGTGTGTCACTAAGAGTACCTGTGAGAGTGTGTGAGTGTCTCTGAGAGTACCTGTGGGAGTGTGTGTCACTGAGAGTACCTGTGGGAGTGTGTGTGCGTCGCTGAGAGTAACTGTGGGAGTTTGTGAGTGTCACTGAGTGTACCTGTGGGAGTGTGTGTGTGTCTCTGAGATTACCTGTGGGAGTGTGTGTGTGTGTGTGTGTCCTGAGAGTACCGGTGGGAGTGTGTGAGTGTCACTGAGTGTACCTGTGGGAGTGTGTGAGTGTCACTGAGAGTACCTGTGGGAATGTGTGTCACTAAGAGTACCTGTGGGAGTGTGTGTGTGTGTGTGTGTCCTGAGAGTACCGGTGGGAGTGTGTGAGTGTCACTGAGTGTACCTGTGGGAGTGTGTTAGTGTCTCTGAGAGTACCTGTGGGAGTGAATGTGTTAGTGTCTCTGAGAGTACCTGTGGGGAGTGTGGGGGTGTCACTGAGAGTACCTGTGGGAGTGTTTGAGTGTCTCTGAGAGTACCTGTGGGAGTGTGGGAGTGTCACTGAGAGTACCTGTGGGAGTGTGTGAGTGTCACCGAGAGTACCTGTGGGAGTGTGGGAGTGTCACTGAGAGTACCTGTGAGAGTGTGTGTGTTCTGAGAGTACCTGTGGGAGTGTGTGTCACTGAGAGTACCTGTGGGAGTGTGTGTGTCACTGAGAGTACCTGTGGGAGTGTGTGTGTGTCACTGAGAGTTCCTGTGGGAGTGTGGGAGTGTCACTGAGATTACCTATAGGAGTGTGTGTCAGTGAGAGTACCTGTGGGAGTGCGTGTGTGTGTGTGTGTCCTGAGAGTATCTGTGGGAGTGAGTGTCACTGAGAGTACCTGTGGGAGAGTGGGAGTATCTCTGAGAGTACATGTGGGAATGTGTGTGTTAGTGTCTCTGAGAGTACCTGTAGGAGTGTGTGTGTGTCACTGAGAGTACCAGTGGGAGTGAGTGTGCGTCACTGAGAGTACCTGTGGGAGCGTGTGTGTGTCTCTGAAAGTTCCTGTGGGAGTGTGTTTCACTGAGAGTACCTGCGGGAGTGTGTGTGTGTCCTGAGAGTACCTGTGGGAGTGTGTTACACTGAGAGTACCTGTGGTAGTGTGTGTGTCACTGAGAGTACCTGTGGAGTGTTTGTGTGTCACTGAGAGTACCTGTGGTGGGGGGGTGTGTGTCACTGAGAGTACCTGTGGAAGTATGTGTGTGTCACTGAGAGTACCTGTGTGAGTGTGGGAGTGTCTTTAAAAGTACCTGTCTGAGTGTGGGAGTGTCTCTGACAGTACCTGTGGGAGAGTGTCTGTGTCACTGAGAGTACCTGAGGGAGTGTGTGTTTGTCACTGAGAGTACCTGTGGGAGTGTGTAAGTGAGTACCACTAAGAGTACCGGTGGGAGTGAATGTATGTCACTGAGAGTACCAGTCGGAGTGAGTGTGTGTGTTACTAAGAGTACCTGTGGGAGTGTGTTTCACTGAGAGTACCTGTGGGAGTGTGTTTCACTGAGAGTACCTGTGGGTATCTGTGAGTGTCACTGAGAGTACCTGTGGGAGTATGTGTCACTGAGAGTACCTGTGGGAGTGTGTGTCACTGAGAGTACCTGTGGGTGTCTGTGAGTGTCACTGAGAGTACCTGTGGGAGTATGTGTCACTGAGAGTACCTGTGGGAGTGTGTGTCACTGAGAGTACCTGTTGGAATGTGTGTGTGTCACTGCGAGTACCTGTGGGAGTGCGTGTGTGTAACTGAGAGTACCTGTGGGAGTGTGGGAGTGTCTCTGAGAGCACATGTGGGAGTGAATGTGTTAGTGTCTCTGAGAGTACCTGTGGGGAGTGTAGTGGTGTCACTGAGAGTACCTGTGGGAGTGTTTGAGTGTCTCTGAGAGTACCTGTGGGAGTGTGGGAGTTTCTCAGAGAGTATCTGTGGGAGTGTTGGAGTGTCTCTGAGAGTACCTGTGGGAGTGTGTGTCACTGAGAGTACCTGTCTGAGTGTGGCAGTGTCTCTGAGAGTACCTGTGGGAGAGTGTCTGTGTCACTGAGAGTACCTGAGGGAGTGTGTGTTTGTCACTGAGAGTACCTGTGGGAGTGTGTAAGTGAGTACCACTAAGAATACCTGTGGGAGTGAATGTATGTCACTGAGAGTACCAGTCGGAGTGAGTGTGTGTGTCACTAAGAGTACGTGAGGGAGTGAGTTTCACTGAGAGTACCTGTGGGAGTCTGTGAGTGTCACTGAGAGTACCTGTGGGAGTATGTGTCACTGACAGTACCTGTGGGAGTGAGTTTTACTGAGAGTACCTGTGGGAGTGTGTGTCACTGAGAGTACCTGTGGGAGTGTGTGTCACTGAGAGTACCTGTGGGAGTGTGTTTCACTGAGAGTACCTGTGGGAGTGTGTGTCACTGAGAGTACCTGTAGGAATGTGTGTGTGTCACTGCGAGTACCTGTGGGAGTGCGTGTGTGTACCTGAGCGTACCTGTGGGAGTGTGGGAGTGTCTCTGAGAGTACAAGTGGGAGTGTGTGTGTTAGTGTCTCTGAGAGTACCTGTGGGAGTGAATGTGTTAGTGTCTCTGAGAGTACCTGTGGGGAGTGTGGGGGTGTCACTGAGAGTACCTGTGGGAGTGTGTGTGTGTCATTGAGAGTACCTGTGGGAGTGTTTGAGTGTCTCTGAGAGTACCTGTGGGAGTGTGGGAGTTTCTCTGAGAGTATCTGTGGGAGTGTTGGAGTGTCTCTGAGAGTACCTGTGGGAGTGTGTGAGTATCACCGAAAGTACCTGTGGGAGTGTGGGAATGTCACTGAGAGTACCTGTGAGAGTGTGTGTGTCACTGAGAGTACCTGTGGGAGTGTGTGTGTCAGTGAGAGTACCTGTGGGAGTGTGTGTGTGTGTGTGTGTGTCCTGAGAGTACCCGTGGGAGTGTGTGTCACTGAGAGTACCTGTGGGAGAGTGGGAGTGTCACTGAGAGTACCTGTGGGAGTGTGTGTGTGTCTCTGAAAGTACCTGTGGGAGTGTGTTTCACTGAGAGTACCTGTCGGAGTGTGTGTGTGTCCTGAGAGTACCTGTGGGAGTGTGTGTGTTAGTGTCTCTGAGAGTACCTGTAGGAGTGAGTGTGTGTCACTGAGAGTACCTGTGGCAGTGTGGAAGTGTCACTGAGAGTACCTGTGGGAGTGTGTGTGTGTCTCTGAAAGTACCTGTGGGAGTGTGTTTCACTGAGAGTACCTGTGGGAGTGTGTGTGTGTCCTGAGAGTTCCTGTGGGAGTGTGTGTCACTGAGAGTACCTGTGGTAGTGTGTGTGTCACTGAGAGTACCTGTGGAGTGTTTTTCTGTGTCACTGAGAGTACCTGTGGGTGTGTGGGCGTTCCTCTGAGAGTACCTGTAGAAGATTGGGAGTGTCTCGAAAAGTACCTGTGGGAGTGTGGGAGGGTCTCTGAGAGTACCTGTGGGAGAGTTGGAGTGTTTCTGAGAGTAAATGTGGGAGTGTGTGTCACTGAGAGTACCTGTGGGAGTGTGTGTGTCACTGAGAGTACCTTTGGGAGTGTGTGTGTCACTGAGAGTACCTGTGGGAGTGTGTGTGTCACTGAGAGTACCTTTGGGAGTGTGTGTGTCACTGAGAGTACCTGTGGGAGTGTGAGTCACTGAGAGTACCTGTGAGAGTGTGTGAGTGTCTCTGAGAGTACCTGTGGGAGTGTGTGTCTCTGAGAGTCCCTGGGGGGAGTGTGTGTCACTGAGAGTACCTATGGGAGTGTGTGTCACTAAGAGTACCTGTGAGAGTGTGTGAGTGTCTCTGAGAGTACCTGTGGGAGTGTGTGTCACTGAGAGTACCTGTGGGAGTGTGTGTGCGTCGCTGAGAGTAACTGTGGGAGTTTGTGAGTGTCACTGAGTGTACCTGTGGGAGTGTGTGTGTGTCTCTGAGATTACCTGTGGGAGTGTGTGTGTGTGTGTGTGTCCTGAGAGTACCGGTGGGAGTGTGTGAGTGTCACTGAGTGTACCTGTGGGAGTGTGTGAGTGTCACTGAGAGTACCTGTGGGAATGTGTGTCACTAAGAGTACCTGTGGGAGTGTGTGTGTGTGTGTGTGTCCTGAGAGTACCGGTGGGAGTGTGTGAGTGTCACTGAGTGTACCTGTGGGAGTGTGTTAGTGTCTCTGAGAGTACCTGTGGGAGTGAATGTGTTAGTGTCTCTGAGAGTACCTGTGGGGAGTGTGGGGGTGTCACTGAGAGTACCTGTGGGAGTGTTTGAGTGTCTCTGAGAGTACCTGTGGGAGTGTGGGAGTGTCACTGAGAGTACCTGTGGGAGTGTGTGAGTGTCACCGAGAGTACCTGTGGGAGTGTGGGAGTGTCACTGAGAGTACCTGTGAGAGTGTGTGTGTTCTGAGAGTACCTGTGGGAGTGTGTGTCACTGAGAGTACCTGTGGGAGTGTGTGTGTCACTGAGAGTACCTGTGGGAGTGTGTGTGTGTCACTGAGAGTTCCTGTGGGAGTGTGGGAGTGTCACTGAGATTACCTATAGGAGTGTGTGTCAGTGAGAGTACCTGTGGGAGTGCGTGTGTGTGTGTGTGTCCTGAGAGTATCTGTGGGAGTGAGTGTCACTGAGAGTACCTGTGGGAGAGTGGGAGTATCTCTGAGAGTACATGTGGGAATGTGTGTGTTAGTGTCTCTGAGAGTACCTGTAGGAGTGTGTGTGTGTCACTGAGAGTACCAGTGGGAGTGAGTGTGCGTCACTGAGAGTACCTGTGGGAGCGTGTGTGTGTCTCTGAAAGTTCCTGTGGGAGTGTGTTTCACTGAGAGTACCTGCGGGAGTGTGTGTGTGTCCTGAGAGTACCTGAGGGAGTGTGTTACACTGAGAGTACCTGTGGTAGTGTGTGTGTCACTGAGAGTACCTGTGGAGTGTTTGTGTGTCACTGAGAGTACCTGTGGGGGGGGGGTGTGTGTCACTGAGAGTACCTGTGGAAGTATGTGTGTGTCACTGAGAGTACCTGTGGGAGTGTGGGGTTGTCAATGAGAGTACCTCAGGGAGTGTGTGTGTTTAACTGAGAGTACCTGTGGGAGTGTGTATGTCACTGAGAGTACCTGTGGGAATGTGTGTGTGTGTGTCACTGAGAGTACCTGTGGGAGTGTGGGAGTGCCACTGATACCACCGGTGGGAGTGTGTGTCAATGAGAGTACCTGTGGGAGTGCATGTGTGTCACTGAGAGTACCTGTGGGAGTGTGTGTGTGTCCTGAGATTAACTGTGGGAATGTGTGTCACTGAGAGTACCTGTGGGAGTGTGTAAAAGTCTCTGAGAGTACCTGTGGGAGTGTGTGTCACTGAGAGTACCTGTGGGAGTGTGTATGTGTGTCATTGAGAGTACCTGTGGGAGTGTGTGTGTGTCACTGAGAGTACCTGTGGGAGTGTGTATGTGTCACTGAGAGTACCTATGGGAGAGTGTGTGTGTCACTGAGAGTACCTGAGGGAGTGTGTGAGTGTCACTGAGAGTACCTGTGGGAGTGTGGGAGTGTCTCTTTGAGTACCTGTGGGATTGTGGGAGTGTCTTTAAAAGTACCTGTGTGAGTGTGGGAGTGTCGGAAAATCCGACACCATTTAATAATCATACAGATAATAGCTGTGTTGTATAAACAAGTTACCCATAGAAAACGTAACTTGTAGTGGAATTACCGTCTATAGAAAACGGGATATCATCACCACATACTATTATAATTCACCAGCTATTCTGCTGGAATTGTTCTTAAATACATTAGTCTTTGGACTTTACCATCAGAAAAACATCTTATATAAATTAACTTAATTATCAATATTAAAGTAGAGTAAATGTGACCCTTCTATCACTTTCTGACATGTGGACAATGTAAGCCAGGCGTCAGAGGGAGGAAGGAGGGCAGCCATTGTTGTGTCACCTCCGAGACGTGTGGAGCAAATTCGGCTCCTATCATATCTGGACAATGTCGGCCAGGCGTCAATAGTATGGAGTATTAGATGCAGCCATTGTTGATACTAGACCAGAGGCTCACAGGAGCAAATACGGCTCCTGTTAATTTTACTTGGACGTAGTGTTATGGAAACCAAAGGTGTACCATTTTCAACACGCTGTCTACAAATTCAAGTTAAGTGTCTATCCGAAACCCGTTTATCATTCATTTATGGCCATTAATGTCAGGATATAGGGTGAGCCGGTTAGAGCACGTGGAAGCCTCAAACTAAAGGTAATTAAGCCAGGTCTTTAATGTTCCATGTACAGTTTTCTCTGAAATACTTGTCATATATAGAATCTGGCTTTACAGCTAGCGCCCTTTTGACAGGTCAAGACGAGGAAGCAAGATTTTGTGCACCAGGTACTGGGTGATGGAAGCTACCTCAAAGAGGATAATTTGGTGTTTACACCCTAGTTATACCTGGTGGACTAACCTGCTGTACAAATAAGATAAGGAACCTTTTCAATGTATGTAGTTAATTCTGTAGTTTGATTGGCTGCATATATATAAACTAATAAACCCCCCCTAATGTGTAGAGGATCGATTTGTGAGATTATGAGATTATTGCAGAAATACAGTCCACTTATCATTATACAAATTGCTATCGAAGTATATAAATTAACGTAAATATAAATTCATATAAATTAAATAAATATAAATCTCACAGGTCGGTTCCCACATTATTTGGACCTCGGAACCGGAATATTCGGTCCTTTGAACCCACATTTGGTCATCTTAGTACCGGATGAACCAGTTAACCAGTGGATTCATTAAATATACTAGTGCAGTGTTATTTAAACAAGGCCAGCCAGTCAAAGACAGCGCCTCAACTGAGTTCAGCTTCGTCAGCGGTTTCATGCACACCCACAGATATTTGGTGGCGTGTTATTTCGTGAAATGACAGCGCTAATATTGAAGCCAGCCAAATTAGTGACTGTGTCTTCGCGAGATTGTTCACGGATTTCGTGGTGTTACATTTCGCGAGAGATTATCTACGAATTTTGTGGACTTTATTTCGCGAGGTCACTAATAATATTTAATACTTCTTGATAATATTAGAAGTTTCATAGAGGCTAATTAAGAGGCTATTATCAATTATTGTGTATATTATTTCTCCAAAATAGAGAATTATTTAATATATATTGCACTAGTGATCACAGTATAATATTTACTAATTACCAACCCACAACAGGGTAGGATATGACTAGTTGAACTATTATTGCTCATCCTAGTCCCATTATTACCATAGTAAGTTGTACTATATTGATCAACCTAACACCATTAATGAATGGTCCAGACCCTATTTTGGGTGTAATTTTTATCAACTCGAATTGAGTTGTATATATAATAATTTACTTATGATCATTACACCTTTGAGTGATTAATTAGTGTCTCTACCATCCTAGGGTGATATAGAAGAGCTAACCTAAAGGTACTCCAGTGACACTGGTTTATCACTCAAATCATTAGTGTGGATGATTGTATATATATAATGTGTATTAATTTTAAGTGCTAACCTCTAGTAGAGGTAGGATTATTGCCTAGTGAGTGCAGAATTTACCCTAGGCTACCATTAGAGCTTGTTCAGTATTATGAGCAGCCCAAGTA
This sequence comes from Procambarus clarkii, assembly GCF_040958095.1. NCBI lineage: Eukaryota > Metazoa > Arthropoda > Malacostraca > Decapoda > Cambaridae > Procambarus > Procambarus clarkii. Next base: position 3,328,992 of record NC_091150.1, on the reverse strand, counting down.
CAAGTCCCACAAGGCTTCACCAACGAGCCAGTATGGATAATGCAGGGAGAATGAAAAGAACCCTTGCAGGTCTTAAAGGCCACTTAACAAGACAGATCAAGAAATGTGAAGATTTGTCACAACAATCTCAAGTTGATTATGCTGACCTGGAAAGCTATTATCAAGCAGCTGCAGGTAAATTTGAGCAAATCAAATGTCAAATAGCAACATATGTGGCTGAACTTGCCAACACCAATTTATCAGAAACAGCAATAGACGACATTATGGTTGATCTTGCGAATTATGAAGATCACACTCAGGCCACGTTACAGCCTTATGTCAAATTAATTGCCCAGAACAAGGCAGCAACAACAACAACAGTTGCATCTAATACGAGTCAAGCAGAAGCTCGACTCCCTCCAATTAATTTACCCACTTTCTCAGGAAAAGATGAGGAAGATTGGGACGAATTTTGGAACAAATTCGTTGACCTTGTAGACTCAAAACAATCTTTACCAAAGAGTAGTAAATTCTCTTATTTGCAAGGCCAATTATCAGGTGAGGCTAAAACAGTAGTATCCCATCTGAGATTAACTAATGACGGCTATGATCTGGCAGTAAAACTCCTCAAGGATAATTATGCTGATCCAGAAGTGAGAACATCACATTTAGTTCATGAGCTGTTGCATTTACCCCCACCGGAGGCTTCAGCTGATTCACTCCAAGTCTTCAAGCTGGAGGTAGAATCATTGATCAATGCCCTCAGCCTGACAGCAGATACAAACGGGGCTGAGTGGGTCTTGAAAATAATTGTCCAGGAGAAAATACCTAGGGACATATTGAGACAAATGAGTGCTCATTACAATAAAAGCATCTTATCCATGAATGAAATATCTGAAGGTTTAAAGTCAGTAGTTCATCAATTACGAACACATGACAAATTAAAACCACCAAGTAAACCCTCAGAAACCAATAATAGTAAACCACAGAGTACCAGAGGTACTCCAAATCAATCTAGACAATATAATTCAACACCAAAGTGGAACAGTGGCAGTGTGGGCGTATATGCAGTGGGACCCTCCAAGCCTATAGTTACTGTGTCACCCAAGAACGTGACACCAAAGGGTACTGGAAGCTATGGAACATGTTTGTTCTGCAATGAGAAACATTCAATGTACCACTGCTCTAATTTTCCTGATAGTGACGCCCGTGTTGAGCGACTCAAAGATTTGCAACATTGCACGAGGTGCCTCAGAAAACATAACATCAACGACTGTGATACCCAATTACACACCTGTAATAGGTGTAACAAAGGTCAGCACCATGCAGCATTGTGCAGAGACACCAAAACAACGTCTCTAAACCCCAAGGTGGAAGATAGCATTCCCACCACAGTACAGTACTGCAAGGTGCAACAAACAAAGAGTGTCCAATCGGCAAAGTCTAAAGGTAATACGACTTTGCCTACTGCCCAAATTACCATCCTGAATAAGAGGGCCAAGGTCCATACCCGTGGGTTGTTTGACCAAGGATCCCAGAGAACATATATCACTAAAAGGCTGGCAGATGAATTACAATTAAGGCCTGTAGCCCAGATGTCATTCAATATCTCAGGGTTTGTAACAGATGCAGAACCTCAAGTCTACCAGGTGGTACAACCATCAGTACGTTTAGGCAGGTACGTCTGTAGAGTACAAGCCATTGTGGTGGACAAAATACCAGTAGACCTACAAGTTCAAGGTCTGAGAGCAACAGCCAAATTCCTGAGAAATAGAGGAATAAAATTGGCAGATAATATTAAGTCTGATCACCTCACCGACTTCGGTCTCCTTGTTGGGACAGACTATTGTCATCGATTCATCGGTAGCCCTACTAAATATCAGGGCATAACCATGTTAAACTCTGCAGGAGGTAAATTACTCTCAGGCCCAGTATCAAGCCTGAGGAGACCTATGGCTGCAGATAAACAATACCAGTAGAAATCTAAATTTGTCAGCTGATTATATTTCTCCAGTAGCATTATACTAAGGAGATTACAGCTGACTATAGCAACAGAGGTTGATGTTAGTATCATCATTTAAAGCTGAAGATGAGTTCATGAGGCCTCAGTGGCAAATCAGTGAACAGTAGCCTAAAACAGCTACAAGTCACTACGACCAATGTCACTGAACCCACTGCAGTCTCAGAACTATACTTTACTTTAATGATGAGCTATTCAATCTTCTGAATCAATTAACTAAATTAAACCCCAATAAATATGATGACTGATTTGATACATTTATTATTTAATCAAGATGAATTCCATGGGCCTCAGTGTTTATACATCAGTGACCAGTTACCTGAAGAAACTTCAAGTTATATCTAATGTCACTGATCTCACTGCAGTCCCTGAATCATACTTGACTGTAGTACTTGATCACATTCAGTCTTCTGGGTTAAATAATATGTATAAGGCTTGAATATTAGCCTTTCAAGAGTTGACAGGGAAATGAAATCGCATTAGACTTCTAACCCCTGCAACTCTAGTACGGGACATCCGTCCTGTACGAACAGACACACAAACGTGTGATTACTAACTACTAACATCAAATCAATCAAATAATTCGAAGGAGGAGTATCGGTGTTCGTCTGTTCTAATTAGGACTTCGACCCGTGAGCAGCCCCCTGGGGAATTATGTCGGAAAATCCGACACCATTTAATAATCATACAGATAATAGCTGTGTTGTATAAACAAGTTACCCATAGAAAACGTAACTTGTAGTGGAATTACCGTCTATAGAAAACGGGATATCATCACCACATACTATTATAATTCACCAGCTATTCTGCTGGGAATTGTTCTTAAATACATTAGTCTTTGGACTTTACCATCAGAAAAACATCTTATATAAATTAACTTAATTATCAATATTAAAGTAGAGTAAATGTGACCCTTCTATCACTTTCTGACATGTGGACAATGTAAGCCAGGCGTCAGAGGGAGGAAGGAGGGCAGCCATTGTTGTGTCACCTCCGAGACGTGTGGAGCAAATTCGGATCCTATCATATCTGGACAATGTCGGCCAGGCGTCAATAGTATGGAGTGTTAGATGCAGCCATTGTTGATACTAGACCAGAGGCTCACAGGAGCAAATACGGCTCCTGTTAATTTTACTTGGACGTAGTGTTATGGAAACCAAAGGTGTACCATTTTCAACACGCTGTCTACAAATTCAAGTTAAGTGTCTATCCGAAACCCGTTTATCATTCATTTATGGCCATTAATGTCAGGATATAGGGTGACCCGGTTAGAGCACGTGGAAGCCTCAAACTAAAGGTAATTAAGCCAGGTCTTTAATGTTCCATGTACAGTTTTCTCTGAAATACTTGTCATATATAGAATCTGGCTTTACAGCTAGCGCCCTTTTGACAGGTCAAGACGAGGAAGCAAGATTTTGTGCACCAGTTACTGGGTGATGGAAGCCATATCAAAGAGGATAATTTGGTGTTTACACCCTAGTTATACCTGGTGGACTAACCTGCTGTACAAATAAGATAAGGAACCTTTTCAATGTATGTAGTTAATTCTGTAGTTTGATTGGCTGCATATATATAAACTAATAAACCCCCCTAATGTGTAGAGGATCGATTTGTGAGATTATGAGATTATTGCAGAAATACAGTCCACTTATCATTATACAAATTGCTATCGAAGTATATAAATTAACGTAAATATAAATTCATATAAATTAAATAAATATAAATCTCACAGGTCGGTTCCCACAGGGAGTGTCTCTGAGAGTACTTGTGTGAGTGTGGGAGTGTCTCTGAGATTACCTGTGGTAGTGTGTGAGTGTCACTGAGAGTACCTGTGGGAGTGTGTTTGTGTCCTGAGAGTACCTGTGGGAGTGTGGGTCACTGAGAGTACCTGTGGGAGTGTGTGTGTCACTGAAAGTACCTGTGGGAGTGTGTGTGTGTCACTGAGAGTACCTGTGGGAGAGTGTGTATGTCACTGAGAGTACCTGTGGGAGTGCGTGTTTGTCTCTGAGAGTGCCTGTGGGAGTGTTTGTGCGAGTGCCACTGAGAGTACCTGTGGGAGTGAGTGTGTTACTGAGAGAACCTGTGGGAGTGTGTGAGTGTCACTGAGAGTACCTGTCAGAGTTAGGCAGTGTCCCTGAGAGTACCTGTGGGAGAGTGTCTGTGTCACTGAGAGTACCTGAGGGAGTGTGTGTGTCACTGAGAGTACCTGTGGGAGTGTGTAAGTGAGTACCACTAAGAGTACCTGAGGGAGTGTGTGTGTGTCACTGAGAGTACCTGTGGGAGTGTGTAAGTGTCTCTGAGAGTACCGGTGGGAGTGTGTGTCACTGAGAGTACCAGTGGGAGTGTGTGTGCGTCACTGAGAGTACCTGTGGGAGTGTGTGTGTCTCTGAAAGTACCTGTGGGAGTGTGCTTCACTGAGAGTACCTGTGGGAGTGTGTGTGTGTCCTGAGAATACCTGTGGGAGTGTGTGTCACTGAGAGTACCTGTGGTAGTGTGTGTGTCACTGAGAGTACCTGTGGAGTGTTTGTGTGTCACTGAGAGTACCTGTGGGAGTGTTTGTGTCACTGAGAGTACCTGTGGAAGTATGTGTGTGTCACTGAGAGTACCTGTGGGAGTGTGGGGTTGTCAATGAGAGTACCTCAGGGAGTGTGTGTGTTTAACTGAGAGTACCTGTGGGAGTGTGTATGTCACTGAGAGTACCTGTGGGAATGTGTGTGTGTGTGTCACTGAGAGTATCTGTGGGAGTGTGGGAGTGCCACTGAGACCACCTGTGGGAGTGTGTGTCAATGAGAGTACCTGTGGGAGTGCATGTGTGTCACTGAGAGTACCTGTGGGAGTGTGTGTGTGTCCTGAGATTAACTGTGGGAGTGTGTGTCACTGAGAGTACCTGTGGGAATGTGTGTAACTGAGAGTACCTGTGGGAGTGTGTAAGTGTCTCTGAGAGTACCTGTGGGAGTGTGTGTCACTGAGAGTACCTGTGGGAGTGTGTATGTGTGTCATTGAGAGTACCTATGGGAGTAAGTGTGTGTCACTCAGAGTAACTGTGGGAGTGTGTGTCACTGATATTACCTGTAGGAGAGTGTAAGTGTCTCTGAGAGTACCTGTGGGAGTGTGTGTCACTGAGAGTACCTGTGGGAGTGTGTGTGTGTGTCATTGAGAGTACCTGTGGGAGTGTGGGAGTGTCTCTGTAAGTACCTGTGGGAGTGTGGGAGTGTCTCTGAGAGTACCTGTGGGAGTGTTGGAGTGTCTTTGAGATTACCTGTGGTAGTGTGTTAGTGTCACTGAGAGTACCTGTGGGAGTGTGTTTGTGTCCTGAGAGTACCTGTGGGAGTGTGGGTCACTGAGAGTACCTGTGGGAGTGTGTGTGTCACTGAGAGTACCTGTGGGAGTGTGTGTATGTCATTGAGAGTACCTGTGGGAATGTGTGTCAATGAGAGTACCTGTGGGAGTGTGTGTCACTGAGAGTACCTGTGGGAGTGTGTGTGTGTCACTGAGAGTACCTGTGGGAGTGTGTGTATGTCACTGAGAGTACCTGTGGGAGAGTGTGTATGTCACTGAGAGTACCTGTGGGAGTGCGTGTGTGTCTCTGAGAGTGCCTGTGGGAGTGTTTGTGCGAGTGCCACTGAGAGTACCTGTGGGAGTGAGTGTGTTACTGAGAGAACCTGTGGGAGTGTGTGAGTGTCACTGAGAGTACCTGTCAGAGTTAGGCAGTGTCCCTGAGAGTACCTGTGGGAGAGTGTCTGTGTCACTGAGAGTACCTGAGGGAGTGTGTGTGTCACTGAGAGTACCTGTGGGAGTGTGTAAGTGAGTACCACTAAGAGTACCTGAGGGAGTGTGTGTGTGTCACTGAGAGTACCTGTGGGAGTGTGTAAGTGTCTCTGAGAGTACCGGTGGGAGTGTGTGTCACTGAGAGTACCAGTGGGAGTGTGTGTGCGTCACTGAGAGTACCTGTGGGAATGTGTGTGTCTCTGAAAGTACCTGTGGGAGTGTGTTTCACTGAGAGTACCTGTGGGAGTGTGTGTGTGTCCTGAGAGTACCTGTGGGAGTGTGTGTCACTGAGAGTACCTGTGGTAGTGTGTGTGTCCTGAGAGTACCTGTGGAGTATTTGTGTGTCACTGAGAGTACCTGTGGGAGTGTGTGTGTCACTGAGAGTACCTGTGGAAGTATGTGTAGGAGGGTGTAAGTGTCTCTGAGAGTACCTGTGGGAGTGTGTGTCACTGAGAGTACCTGTGGGAGTGTGTGTGTGTGTCATTGAGAGTACCTGTGGGAGTGTGTGTGTGTCACTGAGAGTACCTGTGGGAGTGTGTGTGTGTGTCACTGAGAGTACCTGTAGAAGTATGTGTGTGTCACTGAGAGTACCTGTGGGAGTGTGGGGGAGTCAATGTGAGTACCTCAGGGAGTGAGTGTGTTTAACTGAGAGTACCTTTGGGAGTGTGTGTGTCACTGAGAGTACCTGTGGGAATGTGTGTGTGTGTGTCACTGAGAGTACCTGCGGGAGTGTGTGAGTGCCACTGAGACCACCGGTGGGAGTGTGTGTCAATGAGAGTACCTGTGGGAGTGCATGTGTGTCACTGGGAGTACCTGTGGGAGTGTGTGTGTGTCCTGAGAGTAACTGTGGGAGCGTGTGTGTCACTGAGAGTACCTGTGGGAATGTGTGTCACTGAGAGTACCTGTGGGAGTGTGTGAGTGTCACTGAGAGTACCTGTAGGAGTGTTGGAGTGTCTCTTAGAGTACTTGTGGCAGTGTGGGTGTGTCTTTAAAAGTACCTGTGTGAGTGTGGGAGTGTCTCAGAGAGTACCTGTGTGAGTGTGGGAGTGTCTCTGAGAGTACCTGTGGGAGTGTCTCTGGAAGTACCTGTGGGAGTGTGTGAGTGTCACTGAGAATACCTGTGGTAGTGTGTGAGTGTCACTGAGAGTACCTGTGGGAGTGTTTGTGTCCTGAGAGTACCTGTGGGAGTGTGTGTCACTGAGAGTACCTGTGGGAGTGTGTTTGTGTCCTGAGAGTACATGTGGGAGTGTGTGTGTTAGTGTCTCTGGGAGTACCTGTGGGAGTGAATGTGGTAGTGTCTCTGTGAGTACCTGTGGGGAGAGTGGGGGTGTCACTGAGAGTACCTGTGGGAGTGTGTGTCACTGAGAGTGTCTGTGGGAGTGTGTGTGTGTCAGTGAGAGTACCTGTGGGAGTGTGTGTGTGTCCTGAGAGTACCTGTGGGAGCGTGTGTCACTGAGAGTACCTGTGGGAGTGTGTGTCAATGAGAGTACCTGTGGGAGTGCATGTGTGTCACTGAGAGTACCTATGGGAGTGTGGGAGTGTCTCTTTGAGTACCTGTGGGATTGTGGGAGTGTCTTTAAAAGTACCTGTGTGAGTGTGGGAGTGTCCCTGAGAGTACTTGTGTGAGTGTGGGAGTGTCTATGAGAGTACCTGTGGGAGTGTGGGAGTGTCTCTGGAAGTACCTGTGGGAGTGTGGGAGTGTCTCTGAGAGTACCTGTGGGAGTGTTGGAGTGTCTCTGAGATTACCTGTGGTAGTGTGTGTGTCACTGAGAGTACCTGTGGGAGTGTGTTTGTGTCCTGAGAGTACCTGTGGGAGTGTGGGTCACTGAGAGTACCTGTGGGAGTGTGTGTCACTGAGAGTACCTGTGGGAGTGTGTATTTGTCAGTGAGAGTACCTGTGGGAGTGAGTGTATGTCATTGAGAGTACCTGTGGGAATGTGTGTCACTGAGAGTACCTGTGGGAGTGTGTGTCACTGAGAGTACCTGTGGAAGTGTGTGTTTGTCAGTGAGAGTACCTGTGGGAGTGTGTGTGTGTCACTGAGAGTACCTGTGGGAGTGTGTGTGTGTCACTGAGAGTACCTGTGGGAGAGTGTGTATGTCACTGAGAGTACCTGTGGGAGTGCGTGTGTGTCTCTGAGAGTGCCTGTGGGAGTGTTTGTGCGAGTGCCACTGAGAGTACCTGTGGGAGTGAGTGTGTTACTGAGAGAACCTGTGGGAGTGTGTGAGTGTCACTGAGAGTACCTGTCAGAGTTAGGCAGTGTCCCTGAGAGTACCTGTGGGAGAGTGTCTGTGTCACTGAGAGTACCTGAGGGAGTGTGTGTGTCACTGAGAGTACCTGTGGGAGTGTGTAAGTGAGTACCACTAAGAGTACCTGAGGGAGTGTGTGTGTGTCACTGAGAGTACCTGTGGGAGTGTGTAAGTGTCTCTGAGAGTACCGGTGGGAGGGTGTGTCACTGAGAGTACCAGAGTGGAGTGTGTGTGCGTCACTGAGAGTACCTGTGGGAGTGTGTGTGTCTCTGAAAGTACCTGTGGGAGTGTGTTTCACTGAGAGTACCTGTGGGAGTGTGTGTGTGTCCTGAGAGTACCTGTGGGAGTGTGTGTCACTGAGAGTACCTGTGGTAGTGTGTGTGTCACTGAGAGTACCTGTGGAGTGTTTGTGTGTCACTGAGAGTACCTGTGGGAGTGTGTGTGTCACTGAGAGTACCTGTGGAAGTATGTGTGTGTCACTGAGAGTACCTGTGGGAGTGTGGGGTTGTCAATGAGAGTACCTCAGGGAGTGTGTGTGTTTAACTGAGAGTACCTGTGGGAGTGTGTATGTCACTGAGAGTACCTGTGGGAATGTGTGTGTGTGTGTCACTGAGAGTATCTGTGGGAGTGTGGGAGTGCCACTGAGACCACCGGTGGGAGTGTGTGTCAATGAGAGTACCTGTGGGAGTGCATGTGTGTCACTGAGAGTACCTGTGGGAGTGTGTGTGTGTCCTGAGATTAACTGTGGGAGTGTGTGTCACTGAGAGTACCTGTGGGAATGTGTGTAACTGAGAGTACCTGTGGGAGTGTGTAAGTGTCTCTGAGAGTACCTGTGGGAGTGTGTGTCACTGAGAGTACCTGGGGAGTGTGTATGTGTGTCATTGAGAGTACCTATGGGAGTAAGTGTGTGTCACTCAGAGTAACTGTGGGAGTGTGTGTCACTGATATTACCTGTAGGAGAGTGTAAGTGTCTCTGAGAGTACCTGTGGGAGTGTGTGTCACTGAGAGTACCTGTGGGAGTGTGTGTGTGTGTCATTGAGAGTACCTGTGGGAGTGTGGGAGTGTCTCTGTAAGTACCTGTGGGAGTGTGGGAGTGTCTCTGAGAGTACCTGTGGGAGTGTTGGAGTGTCTTTTAGATTACCTGTGGTAGTGTGTGAGTGTCACTGAGAGTACCTGTGGGAGTGTGTTTGTGTCCTGAGAGTACCTGTGGGAGTGTGGGTCACTGAGAGTACCTGTGGGAGTGTGTGTGTCACTGAGAGTACCTGTGGGAGTGTGTGTATGTCATTGAGAGTACCTGTGGGAATGTGTGTCACTGAGAGTACCTGTGGGAGTGTGTGTCACTGAGAGTACCTGTGGGAGTGTGTGTTTGTCAGTGAGAGTACCTGTGGGAGTGTGTGTGTGTCACTGAGAGTACCTGTGGGAGTGTGTGTATGTCACTGAGAGTACCTGTGGGAGAGTGTGTATGTCACTGAGAGTACCTGTGGGAGTGCGTGTGTATCTCTGAGAGTGCCTGTGGGAGTGTTTGTGCGAGTGCCACTGAGAGTACCTGTGGGAGTGAGTGTGTTACTGAGAGAACCTGTGGGAGTGTGTGAGTGTCACTGAGAGTACCTGTCAGAATTAGGCAGTGTCCCTGAGAGTACCTGTGGGAGAGTGTCTGTGTCACTGAGAGTACCTGAGGGAGTGTGTGTGTCACTGAGAGTACCTGTGGGAGTGTGTAAGTGAGTACCACTAAGAGTACCTGAGGGAGTGTGTGTGTGTCACTGAGAGTACCTGTGGGAGTGTGTAAGTGTCTCTGAGAGTACCGGTGGGAGTGTGTGTCACTGAGAGTACCAGTGGGAGTGTGTGTGCGTCACTGAGAGTACCTGTGGGAGTGTGTGTGTCTCTGAAAGTACCTGTGGGAGTGTGTTTCACTGAGAGTACCTGTGGGAGTGTGTGTGTGTCCTGAGAGTACCTGTGGGAGTGTGTGTCACTGAGAGTACCTGTGGTAGTGTGTGTGTCACTGAGAGTACCTGTGGAGTGTTTGTGTGTCACTGAGAGTACCTGTGGGAGTGTGTGTGTCACTGAGAGTACCTGTGGAAGTATGTGTAGGAGGGTGTAAGTGTCTCTGAGAGTACCTGTGGGAGTGTGTGTCACTGAGAGTACCTATGGGAGTGTGTGTGTGTGTCATTGAGAGTACCTGTGGGAGTGTGTGTGTGTCACTGAGAGTACCTGTGGGAGTGTGTGTGTGTGTCACTGAGAGTACCTGTAGAAGTATGTGTGTGTCACTGAGAGTACCTGTGGGAGTGTGGGGGAGTCAATGTGAGTACCTCAGGGAGTGTGTGTGTTTAACTGAGAGTACCTTTGGGAGTGTGTGTGTCACTGAGAGTACCTGTGGGAATGTGTGTGTGTGTGTCACTGAGAGTACCTGTGGGAGTGTGTGAGTGCCACTGAGACCACCGGTGGGAGTGTGTGTCAATGAGAGTACCTGTGGGAGTGCATGTGTGTCACTGGGAGTACCTGTGGGAGTGTGTGTGTGTCCTGAGAGTAACTGTGGGAGCGTGTGTGTCACTGAGAGTACCTGTGGGAATGTGTGTCACTGAGAGTACCTGTGGGAGTGTGTGAGTGTCACTGAGAGTACCTGTAGGAGTGTTGGAGTGTCTCTTAGAGTACTTGTGGCAGTGTGGGTGTGTCATTAAAAGTACCTGTGTGAGTGTGGGAGTGTCTCAGAGAGTACCTGTGTGAGTGTGGGAGTGTCTCTGAGAGTACCTGCGGGAGTGTCTCTGGAAGTACCTGTGTGAGTGTGTGAGTGTCACTGAGAATACCTGTGGTAGTGTGTGAGTGTCACTGAGAGTACCTGTGGGAGTGTGTTTGTGTCCTGAGAGTACCTGTGGGAGTGTGTGTCACTGAGAGTACCTGTGGGAGTGTGTTTGTGTCCTGAGAGTACATGTGGGAGTGTGTGTGTTAGTGTCTCTGGGAGTACCTGTGGGAGTGAATGTGGTAGTGTCTCTGTGAGTACCTGTGGGGAGAGTGGGGGTGTCACTGAGAGTACCTGTGGGAGTGTGTGTCACTGAGAGTGTCTGTGGGAGTGTGTGTGTGTCAGTGAGAGTACCTGTGGGAGTGTCTGTGTGTCCTGAGAGTACCTGTGGGAGCGTGTGTCACTGAGAGTACCTGTGGGAGTGTGTGTCAATGAGAGTACCTGTGGGAGTGCATGTGTGTCACTGAGAGTACCTATGGGAGTGTGGGAGTGTCTCTTTGAGTACCTGTGGGATTGTGGGAGTGTCTTTAAAAGTACCTGTGTGAGTGTGGGAGTGTCCCTGAGAGTACTTGTGTGAGTGTGGGAGTGTCTATGAGAGTACCTGTGGGTGTGGGAGTGTCTCTGGAAGTACCTGTGGGAGTGTGGGAGTGTCTCTGAGAGTACCTGTGGGAGTGTTGGAGTGTCTCTGAGATTACCTGTGGTAGTGTGTGTGTCACTGAGAGAACCTGTGGGAGTGTGTTTGTGTCCTGAGAGTACCTGTGGGAGTGTGGGTCACTGAGGGTACCTGTGGGAGTGTGTGTCACTGAGAGTACCTGTGGGAGTGTGTATTTGTCAGTGAGAGTACCTGTGGGAGTGAGTGTATGTCATTGAGAGTACCTGTGGGAATGTGTGTCACTGAGAGTACCTGTGGAAGTGTGTGTTTGTCAGTGAGAGTACCTGTGGGAGTGTGTGTGTGTCACTGAGAGTACCTGTGGGAGTGTGTGTGTGTCACTGAGAGTACCTGTGGGAGAGTGTGTATGTCACTGAGAGTACCTGTGGGAGTGCGTGTGTGTCTCTGAGAGTGCCTGTGGGAGTGTTTGTGCGAGTGCCACTGAGAGTACCTGTGGGAGTGAGTGTGTTACTGAGAGAACCTGTGGGAGTGTGTGAGTGTCACTGAGAGTACCTGTCAGAGTTAGGCAGTGTCCCTGAGAGTACCTGTGGGAGAGTGTCTGTGTCACTGAGAGTACCTGAGGGAGTGTGTGTGTCACTGAGAGTACCTGTGGGAGTGTGTAAGTGAGTACCACTAAGAGTACCTGAGGGAGTGTGTGTGTGTCACTGCGAGTACCTGTGGGAGTGTGTAAGTGTCTCTGAGAGTACCGGTGGGAGGGTGTGTCACTGAGAGTACCAGAGTGGAGTGTGTGTGCGTCACTGAGAGTACCTGTGGGAGTGTGTGTCTCTGAAAGTACCTGTGGGAGTGTGCTTCACTGAGAGTACCTGTGGGAGTGTGTGTGTGTCACTGAGAGTTCCTGTGGGAGTGTGTGTGTGTGTCACTGAGAGTACCTGTAGAAGTATGTGTGTGTCACTGAGAGTACCTGTGGGAGTGTGGGGGAGTCAATGTGAGTACCTCAGGGAGTGTGTGTGTTTAACTGAGAGTACCTTTGGGAGTGTGTGTGTCACTGAGAGTACCTGTGGGAATGTGTGTGTGTGTGTCACTGAGAGTACCTGTGGGAGTGTGTGAGTGCCACTGAGACCACCGGTGGGAGTGTGTGTCAATGAGAGTACCTGTGGGAGTGCATGTGTGTCACTGGGAGTACCTGTGGGAGTGTGTGTGTGTCCTGAGAGTAACTGTGGGAGCGTGTGTGTCACTGAGAGTACCTGTGGGAATGTGTGTCACTGAGAGTACCTGTGGGAGTGTGTGAGTGTCACTGAGAGTACCTGTAGGAGTGTTGGAGTGTCTCTTAGAGTACTTGTGGCAGTGTGGGTGTGTCATTAAAAGTACCTGTGTGAGTGTGGGAGTGTCTCAGAGAGTACCTGTGTGAGTGTGGGAGTGTCTCTGAGAGTACCTGCGGGAGTGTCTCTGGAAGTACCTGTGGGAGTGTGTGAGTGTCACTGAGAATACCTGTGGTAGTGTGTGAGTGTCACTGAGAGTACCTGTGGGAGTGTGTTTGTGTCCTGAGAGTACCTGTGGGAGTGTGTGTCACTGAGAGTACCTGTGGGAGTGTGTTTGTGTCCTGAGAGTACATGTGGGAGTGTGTGTGTTAGTGTCTCTGGGAGTACCTGTGGGAGTGAATGTGGTAGTGTCTCTGTGAGTACCTGTGGGGAGAGTGGGGGTGTCACTGAGAGTACCTGTGGGAGTGTGTGTCACTGAGAGTGTCTGTGGGAGTGTGTGTGTGTCAGTGAGAGTACCTGTGGGAGTGTGTGTGTGTCCTGAGAGTACCTGTGGGAGCGTGTGTCACTGAGAGTACCTGTGGGAGTGTGTGTCAATGAGAGTACCTGTGGGAGTGCATGTGTGTCACTGAGAGTACCTATGGGAGTGTGGGAGTGTCTCTTTGAGTACCTGTGGGATTGTGGGAGTGTCTTTAAAAGTACCTGTGTGAGTGTGGGAGTGTCCCTGAGAGTACTTGTGTGAGTGTGGGAGTGTCTATGAGAGTACCTGTGGGTGTGGGAGTGTCTCTGGAAGTACCTGTGGGAGTGTGGGAGTGTCTCTGAGAGTACCTGTGGGAGTGTTGGAGTGTCTCTGAGATTACCTGTGGTAGTGTGTGTGTCACTGAGAGAACCTGTGGGAGTGTGTTTGTGTCCTGAGAGTACCTGTGGGAGTGTGGGTCACTGAGGGTACCTGTGGGAGTGTGTGTCACTGAGAGTACCTGTGGGAGTGTGTATTTGTCAGTGAGAGTACCTGTGGGAGTGAGTGTATGTCATTGAGAGTACCTGTGGGAATGTGTGTCACTGAGAGTACCTGTGGAAGTGTGTGTTTGTCAGTGAGAGTACCTGTGGGAGTGTGTGTGTGTCACTGAGAGTACCTGTGGGAGTGTGTGTGTGTCACTGAGAGTACCTGTGGGAGAGTGTGTATGTCACTGAGAGTACCTGTGGGAGTGCGTGTGTGTCTCTGAGAGTGCCTGTGGGAGTGTTTGTGCGAGTGCCACTGAGAGTACCTGTGGGAGTGAGTGTGTTACTGAGAGAACCTGTGGGAGTGTGTGAGTGTCACTGAGAGTACCTGTCAGAGTTAGGCAGTGTCCCTGAGAGTACCTGTGGGAGAGTGTCTGTGTCACTGAGAGTACCTGAGGGAGTGTGTGTGTCACTGAGAGTACCTGTGGGAGTGTGTAAGTGAGTACCACTAAGAGTACCTGAGGGAGTGTGTGTGTGTCACTGCGAGTACCTGTGGGAGTGTGTAAGTGTCTCTGAGAGTACCGGTGGGAGGGTGTGTCACTGAGAGTACCAGAGTGGAGTGTGTGTGCGTCACTGAGAGTACCTGTGGGAGTGTGTGTGTCTCTGAAAGTACCTGTGGGAGTGTGCTTCACTGAGAGTACCTGTGGGAGTGTGTGTGTGTCACTGAGAGTACCTGTGGGAGTGTGTGTGTGTGTCACTGAGAGTACCTGTAGAAGTATGTGTGTGTCACTGAGAGTACCTGTGGGAGTGTGGGGGAGTCAATGTGAGTACCTCAGGGAGTGTGTGTGTTTAACTGAGAGTACCTTTGGGAGTGTGTGTGTCACTGAGAGTACCTGTGGGAATGTGTGTGTGTGTGTCACTGAGAGTACCTGTGGGAGTGTGTGAGTGCCACTGAGACCACCGGTGGGAGTGTGTGTCAATGAGAGTACCTGTGGGAGTGCATGTGTGTCACTGGGAGTACCTGTGGGAGTGTGTGTGTGTCCTGAGAGTAACTGTGGGAGCGTGTGTGTCACTGAGAGTACCTGTGGGAATGTGTGTCACTGAGAGTACCTGTGGGAGTGTGTGAGTGTCACTGAGAGTACCTGTAGGAGTGTTGGAGTGTCTCTTAGAGTACTTGTGGCAGTGTGGGTGTGTCATTAAAAGTACCTGTGTGAGTGTGGGAGTGTCTCAGAGAGTACCTGTGTGAGTGTGGGAGTGTCTCTGAGAGTACCTGCGGGAGTGTCTCTGGAAGTACCTGTGGGAGTGTGTGAGTGTCACTGAGAATACCTGTGGTAGTGTGTGAGTGTCACTGAGAGTACCTGTGGGAGTGTGTTTGTGTCCTGAGAGTACCTGTGGGAGTGTGTGTCACTGAGAGTACCTGTGGGAGTGTGTTTGTGTCCTGAGAGTACATGTGGGAGTGTGTGTGTTAGTGTCTCTGGGAGTACCTGTGGGAGTGAATGTGGTAGTGTCTCTGTGAGTACCTGTGGGGAGAGTGGGGGTGTCACTGAGAGTACCTGTGGGAGTGTGTGTCACTGAGAGTGTCTGTGGGAGTGTGTGTGTGTCAGTGAGAGTACCTGTGGGAGTGTGTGTGTGTCCTGAGAGTACCTGTGGGAGCGTGTGTCACTGAGAGTACCTGTGGGAGTGTGTGTCAATGAGAGTACCTGTGGGAGTGCATGTGTGTCACTGAGAGTACCTATGGGAGTGTGGGAGTGTCTCTTTGAGTACCTGTGGGATTGTGGGAGTGTCTTTAAAAGTACCTGTGTGAGTGTGGGAGTGTCCCTGAGAGTACTTGTGTGAGTGTGGGAGTGTCTATGAGAGTACCTGTGGGAGTGTGGGAGTGTCTCTGAGAGTACCTGTGGGAGTGTTGGAGTGTCTCTGAGATTACCTGTGGTAGTGTGTGTGTCACTGAGAGTACCTGTGGGAGTGTGTTTGTGTCCTGAGAGTACCTGTGGGAGTGTGGGTCACTGAGAGTACCTGTGGGAGTGTGTGTCACTGAGAGTACCTGTGGGAGTGTGTATTTGTCAGTGAGAGTACCTGTGGGAGTGAGTGTATGTCATTGAGAGTACCTGTGGGAATGTGTGTCACTGAGAGTACCTGTGGGAGTGTGTGTCACTGAGAGTACCTGTGGAAGTGTGTGTTTGTCAGTGAGAGTACCTGTGGGAGTGTGTGTGTGTCACTGAGAGTACCTGTGGGAGTGTGTGTGTGTCACTGAGAGTACCTGTGGGAGAGTGTGTATGTCACTGAGAGTACCTGTGGGAGTGCGTGTGTGTCTCTGAGAGTGCCTGTGGGAGTGTTTGTGCGAGTGCCACTGAGAGTACCTGTGGGAGTGAGTGTGTTACTGAGAGAACCTGTGGGAGTGTGTGAGTGTCACTGAGAGTACCTGTCAGAGTTAGGCAGTGTCCCTGAGAGTACCTGTGGGAGAGTGTCTGTGTCACTGAGAGTACCTGAGGGAGTGTGTGTGTCACTGAGAGTACCTGTGGGAGTGTGTAAGTGAGTACCACTAAGAGTACCTGAGGGAGTGTGTGTGTGTCACTGAGAGTACCTGTGGGAGTGTGTAAGTGTCTCTGAGAGTACCGGTGGGAGGGTGTGTCACTGAGAGTACCAGAGTGGAGTGTGTGTGCGTCACTGAGAGTACCTGTGGGAGTGTGTGTGTCTCTGAAAGTACCTGTGGGAGTGTGTTTCACTGAGAGTACCTGTGGGAGTGTGTGTGTGTCCTGAGAGTACCTGTGGGAGTGTGTGTCACTGAGAGTACCTGTGGTAGTGTGTGTGTCACTGAGAGTACCTGTGGAGTGTTTGTGTGTCACTGAGAGTACCTGTGGGAGTGTGTGTGTCACTGAGAGTACCTGTGGAAGTATGTGTGTGTCACTGAGAGTACCTGTGGGAGTGTGGGGTTGTCAATGAGAGTACCTCAGGGAGTGTGTGTGTTTAACTGAGAGTACCTGTGGGAGTGTGTATGTCACTGAGAGTACCTGTGGGAATGTGTGTGTGTGTGTCACTGAGAGTATCTGTGGGAGTGTGGGAGTGCCACTGAGACCACCGGTGGGAGTGTGTGTCAATGAGAGTACCTGTGGGAGTGCATGTGTGTCACTGAGAGTACCTGTGGGAGTGTGTGTGTGTCCTGAGATTAACTGTGGGAGTGTGTGTCACTGAGAGTACCTGTGGGAATGTGTGTAACTGAGAGTACCTGTGGGAGTGTGTAAGTGTCTCTGAGAGTACCTGTGGGAGTGTGTGTCACTGAGAGTACCTGGGGAGTGTGTATGTGTGTCATTGAGAGTACCTATGGGAGTAAGTGTGTGTCACTCAGAGTAACTGTGGGAGTGTGTGTCACTGATATTACCTGTAGGAGAGTGTAAGTGTCTCTGAGAGTACCTGTGGGAGTGTGTGTCACTGAGAGTACCTGTGGGAGTGTGTGTGTGTGTCATTGAGAGTACCTGTGGGAGTGTGGGAGTGTCTCTGTAAGTACCTGTGGGAGTGTGGGAGTGTCTCTGAGAGTACCTGTGGGAGTGTTGGAGTGTCTTTTAGATTACCTGTGGTAGTGTGTGAGTGTCACTGAGAGTACCTGTGGGAGTGTGTTTGTGTCCTGAGAGTACCTGTGGGAGTGTGGGTCACTGAGAGTACCTGTGGGAGTGTGTGTGTCACTGAGAGTACCTGTGGGAGTGTGTGTATGTCATTGAGAGTACCTGTGGGAATGTGTGTCACTGAGAGTACCTGTGGGAGTGTGTGTCACTGAGAGTACCTGTGGGAGTGTGTGTTTGTCAGTGAGAGTACCTGTGGGAGTGTGTGTGTGTCACTGAGAGTACCTGTGGGAGTGTGTGTATGTCACTGAGAGTACCTGTGGGAGAGTGTGTATGTCACTGAGAGTACCTGTGGGAGTGCGTGTGTGTCTCTGAGAGTGCCTGTGGGAGTGTTTGTGCGAGTGCCACTGAGAGTACCTGTGGGAGTGAGTGTGTTACTGAGAGAACCTGTGGGAGTGTGTGAGTGTCACTGAGAGTACCTGTCAGAATTAGGCAGTGTCCCTGAGAGTACCTGTGGGAGAGTGTCTGTGTCACTGAGAGTACCTGAGGGAGTGTGTGTGTCACTGAGAGTACCTGTGGGAGTGTGTAAGTGAGTACCACTAAGAGTACCTGAGGGAGTGTGTGTGTGTCACTGAGAGTACCTGTGGGAGTGTGTAAGTGTCTCTGAGAGTACCGGTGGGAGTGTGTGTCACTGAGAGTACCAGTGGGAGTGTGTGTGCGTCACTGAGGGTACCTGTGGGAGTGTGTGTGTCTCTGAAAGTACCTGTGGGAGTGTGTTTCACTGAGAGTACCTGTGGGAGTGTGTGTGTGTCCTGAGAGTACCTGTGGGAGTGTGTGTCACTGAGAGTACCTGTGGTAGTGTGTGTGTCACTGAGAGTACCTGTGGAGTGTTTGTGTGTCACTGAGAGTACCTGTGGGAGTGTGTGTGTCACTGAGAGTACCTGTGGAAGTATGTGTAGGAGGGTGTAAGTGTCTCTGAGAGTACCTGTGGGAGTGTGTGTCACTGAGAGTACCTATGGGAGTGTGTGTGTGTGTCATTGAGAGTACCTGTGGGAGTGTGTGTGTGTCACTGAGAGTACCTGTGGGAGTGTGTGTGTGTGTCACTGAGAGTACCTGTAGAAGTATGTGTGTGTCACTGAGAGTACCTGTGGGAGTGTGGGGGAGTCAATGTGAGTACCTCAGGGAGTGTGTGTGTTTAACTGAGAGTACCTTTGGGAGTGTGTGTGTCACTGAGAGTACCTGTGGGAATGTGTGTGTGTGTGTCACTGAGAGTACCTGTGGGAGTGTGTGAGTGCCACTGAGACCACCGGTGGGAGTGTGTGTCAATGAGAGTACCTGTGGGAGTGCATGTGTGTCACTGGGAGTACCTGTGGGAGTGTGTGTGTGTCCTGAGAGTAACTGTGGGAGCGTGTGTGTCACTGAGAGTACCTGTGGGAATGTGTGTCACTGAGAGTACCTGTGGGAGTGTGTGAGTGTCACTGAGAGTACCTGTAGGAGTGTTGGAGTGTCTCTTAGAGTACTTGTGGCAGTGTGGGTGTGTCATTAAAAGTACCTGTGTGAGTGTGGGAGTGTCTCAGAGAGTACCTGTGTGAGTGTGGGAGTGTCTCTGAGAGTACCTGCGGGAGTGTCTCTGGAAGTACCTGTGGGAGTGTGTGAGTGTCACTGAGAATACCTGTGGTAGTGTGTGAGTGTCACTGAGAGTACCTGTGGGAGTGTGTTTGTGTCCTGAGAGTACCTGTGGGAGTGTGTGTCACTGAGAGTACCTGTGGGAGTGTGTTTGTGTCCTGAGAGTACATGTGGGAGTGTGTGTGTTAGTGTCTCTGGGAGTACCTGTGGGAGTGAATGTGGTAGTGTCTCTGTGAGTACCTGTGGGGAGAGTGGGGGTGTCACTGAGAGTACCTGTGGGAGTGTGTGTCACTGAGAGTGTCTGTGGGAGTGTGTGTGTGTCAGTGAGAGTACCTGTGGGAGTGTGTGTGTGTCCTGAGAGTACCTGTGGGAGCGTGTGTCACTGAGAGTACCTGTGGGAGTGTGTGTCAATGAGAGTACCTGTGGGAGTGCATGTGTGTCACTGAGAGTACCTATGGGAGTGTGGGAGTGTCTCTTTGAGTACCTGTGGGATTGTGGGAGTGTCTTTAAAAGTACCTGTGTGAGTGTGGGAGTGTCCCTGAGAGTACTTGTGTGAGTGTGGGAGTGTCTATGAGAGTACCTGTGGGTGTGGGAGTGTCTCTGGAAGTACCTGTGGGAGTGTGGGAGTGTCTCTGAGAGTACCTGTGGGAGTGTTGGAGTGTCTCTGAGATTACCTGTGGT
Source organism: Procambarus clarkii (assembly GCF_040958095.1). Classification (NCBI taxonomy): domain Eukaryota; kingdom Metazoa; phylum Arthropoda; class Malacostraca; order Decapoda; family Cambaridae; genus Procambarus; species Procambarus clarkii. Next base: position 3,309,578 of record NC_091150.1, on the reverse strand, counting down.
AGTGTGTGTGTCACTGAGAGAACCTGTGGGAGTGTGTTTGTGTCCTGAGAGTACCTGTGGGAGTGTGGGTCACTGAGGGTACCTGTGGGAGTGTGTGTCACTGAGAGTACCTGTGGGAGTGTGTATTTGTCAGTGAGAGTACCTGTGGGAGTGAGTGTATGTCATTGAGAGTACCTGTGGGAATGTGTGTCACTGAGAGTACCTGTGGAAGTGTGTGTTTGTCAGTGAGAGTACCTGTGGGAGTGTGTGTGTGTCACTGAGAGTACCTGTGGGAGTGTGTGTGTGTCACTGAGAGTACCTGTGGGAGAGTGTGTATGTCACTGAGAGTACCTGTGGGAGTGCGTGTGTGTCTCTGAGAGTGCCTGTGGGAGTGTTTGTGCGAGTGCCACTGAGAGTACCTGTGGGAGTGAGTGTGTTACTGAGAGAACCTGTGGGAGTGTGTGAGTGTCACTGAGAGTACCTGTCAGAGTTAGGCAGTGTCCCTGAGAGTACCTGTGGGAGAGTGTCTGTGTCACTGAGAGTACCTGAGGGAGTGTGTGTGTCACTGAGAGTACCTGTGGGAGTGTGTAAGTGAGTACCACTAAGAGTACCTGAGGGAGTGTGTGTGTGTCACTGAGAGTACCTGTGGGAGTGTGTAAGTGTCTCTGAGAGTACCGGTGGGAGGGTGTGTCACTGAGAGTACCAGAGTGGAGTGTGTGTGCGTCACTGAGAGTACCTGTGGGAGTGTGTGTGTCTCTGAAAGTACCTGTGGGAGTGTGCTTCACTGAGAGTACCTGTGGGAGTGTGTGTGTGTCCTGAGAGTACCTGTGGGAGTGTGTGTCACTGAGAGTACCTGTGGTAGTGTGTGTTTCACTGAGAGTACCTGTGGAGTGTTTGTGTGTCACTGAGAGTACCTGTGGGAGTGTGTGTGTCACTGAGAGTACCTGTGGAAGTATGTGTGTGTCACTGAGAGTACCTGTGGGAGTGTGGGGTTGTCAATGAGAGTATCTCAGGGAGTGTGTGTGTTTAACTGAGAGTACCTGTGGGAGAGTGTATGTCACTGAGAGTACCTGTGGGAATGTGTGTGTGTGTGTCACTGAGAGTATCTGTGGGAGTGTGGGAGTGCCACTGAGACCACCGGTGGGAGTGTGTGTCAATGAGAGTACCTGTGGGAGTGCATGTGTGTCACTGAGAGTACCTGTGGGAGTGTGTGTGTGTCCTGAGATTAACTGTGGGAGTGTGTGTCACTGAGAGTACCTGTGGGAATGAGTGTAACTGAGAGTACCTGTGGGAGTGTGTAAGTGTCTCTGAGAGTACCTGTGGGAGTGTGTGTCACTGAGAGTACCTGTGGGAGTGTGTATGTGTGTCATTGAGAGTACCTATGGGAGTAAGTGTGTGTCACTCAGAGAAACTGTGGGAGTGTGTGTCACTGATATTACCTGTAGGAGAGTATAAGTGTCTCTGAGAGTACCTGTGGGAGTGTGTGTCACTGAGAGTACCTGTGGGAGTGTGTGTGTGTGTCATTGAGAGTACCTGTGGGAGTGTGGGAGTGTCTCTGTAAGTACCTGTGGGAGTGTGGGAGTGTCTCTGAGAGTACCTGTGGGAGTGTTGGAGTGTCTTTGAGATTACCTGTGGTAGTGTGTGAGTGTCACTGAGAGTACCTGTGGGAGTGTGTTTGTGTCCTGAGAGTACCTGTGGGAGTGTGGGTCACTGAGAGTACCTGTGGGAGTGTGTGTGTCACTGAGAGTACCTGTGGGAGTGTGTGTATGTCATTGAGAGTACCTGTGGGAATGTGTGTCACTGAGAGTACCTGTGGGAGTGTGTGTCACTGAGAGTACTTGTGGGAGTGTGTGTTTGTCAGTGAGAGTACCTGTGGGAGTGTGTGTGTGTCACTGAGAGTACCTGTGGGAGTGTGTGTATGTCACTGAGAGTACCTGTGGGAGAGTGTGTATGTCACTGAGACTACCTGTGGGAGTGCGTGTGTGTCTCTGAGAGTGCCTGTGGGAGTGTTTGTGCGAGTGCCACTGAGAGTACCTGTAGGAGTGAGTGTGTTACTGAGAGAACCTGTGGGAGTGTGTGAGTGTCACTGAGAGTACCTGTCAGAGTTAGGCAGTGTCCCTGAGAGTACCTGTGGGAGTGTGTAAGTGAGTACCACTAAGAGTACCTGAGGGAGTGTGTGTGTGTCACTGAGAGTACCTGTGGGAGTGTGTAAGTGTCTCTGAGAGTACCGGTGGGAGTGTGTGTCACTGAGAGTACCAGTGGGAGTGTGTGTGCGTCACTGAGAGTACCTGTGGGAGTGTGTGTGTCTCTGAAAGTACCTGTGGGAGTGTGTTTCACTGAGAGTACCTGTGGGAGTGTGTGTGTGTCCTGAGAGTACCTGTGGGAGTGTGTGTCACTGAGAGTACCTGTGGTAGTGTGTGTGTCACTGAGAGTACCTGTGGAGTGTTTGTGTGTCACTGAGAGTACCTGTGGGAGTGTGTGTGTCACTGAGAGTACCTGTGGAAGTATATGTAGGAGGGTGTAAGTGTCTCTGAGAGTACCTGTGGGAGTGTGTGTCACTGAGAGTACCTGTGGGAGTGTGTGTGTGTGTCATTGAGAGTACCTGTGGGAGTGTGTGTGTGTCACTGAGAGTACCTGTGGGAGTGTGTGTGTGTCACTGAGAGTACCTGTGGAAGTATGTGTGTGTCACTGAGAGTACCTGTGGGAGTGTGGGGGAGTCAATGTGAGTACCTTAGGGAGTGTGTGTGTTTAACTGAGAGTACCTTTGGGAGTGTGTGTGTTTAACTGAGAGTACCTTTGGGAGTGTGTATGTCACTGAGAGTACCTGTGGGAATGTGTGTGTGTGTGTCACTGAGAGTACCTGTGGGAGTGTGTGAGTGCCACTGAGACCACCGGTGGGAGTGTGTGTCAATGCGAGTACCTGTGGGAGTGCATGTGTGTCACTGGGAGTACCTGTGGGAGTGTGTGTGTGTCCTGAGAGTAACTGTGGGAGCGTGTGTGTCACTGAGAGTACCTGTGGGAATGTGTGTCACTGAGAGTACCTGTGGGAGTGTGTGAGTGTCACTGAGAGTACCTGTAGGAGTGTTGGAGTGTCTCTTAGAGTACTTGTGGCAGTGTGGGTGTGTCTTTAAAAGTACCTGTGTGAGTGTGGGAGTGTCTCAGAGAGTACCTGTGTGAGTGTGGGAGTGTCTCTGAGAGTACCTGTGGGAGTGTCTCTGGAAGTACCTGTGGGAGTGTGTGAGTGTCACTGAGAATACCAGTGGTAGTGTGTGAGTGTCACTGAGAGTACCTGTGGGAGTGTGTTTGTGTCCTGAGAGTACCTGTGGGAGTGTGTGTCACTGAGAGTACCTGTGGGAGTGTGTTTGTGTCTTGAGAGTACATGTGGGAGTGTGTGTGTTAGTGTCTCTGGGAGTACCTGTGGGAGTGAATGTGGTAGTGTCTCTGTGAGTACCTGTGGGGAGAGTGGGGGTGTCACTGAGAGTACCTGTGGGAGTGTGTGTCACTGAGAGTGTCTGTGGGAGTGTGTGTGTGTCAGTGAGAGTACCTGTGGGAGTGTGTGTGTGTTCTGAGAGTACCTGTGGGAGCGTGTGTCACTGAGAGTACCTGTGGGAGTGTGTGTCAATGAGAGTACCTGTGGGAGTGCATGTGTGTCACTGAGAGTACCTATGGGAGTGTGGGAGTGTCTCTTTGAGTACCTGTGGGATTGTGGGAGTGTCTTTAAAAGTACCTGTGTGAGTGTGGGAGTGTCCCTGAGAGTACTTGTGTGAGTGTGGGAGTGTCTATGAGAGTACCTGTGGGAGTGTGGGAGTGTCTCTGGAAGTACCTGTGGGAGTGTGGGAGTGTCTCTGAGAGTACCTGTGGGAGTGTTGGAGTGTCTCTGAGATTACCTGTGGTAGTGTGTGTGTCACTGAGAGTACCTGTGGGAGTGTGTTTGTGTCCTGAGAGTACCTGTGGGAGTGTGGGTCACTGAGAGTACCTGTGGGAGTGTGTGTCACTGAGAGTACCTGTGGGAGTGTGTATTTGCCAGTGAGAGTACCTGTGGGAGTGAGTGTATGTCATTGAGAGTACCTGTGGGAATGTGTGTCACTGAGAGTACCTGTGGGAGTGTGTGTCACTGAGAGTACCTGTGGAAGTGTGTGTTTGTCAGTGAGAGTACCTGTGGGAGTGTGTGTGTGTCACTGAGAGTACCTGTGGGAGTGTGTGTGTGTCACTGAGAGTACCTGTGGGAGAGTGTGTATGTCACTGAGAGTACCTGTGGGAGTGCGTGTGTGTCTCTGAGAGTGCCTGTGGGAGTGTTTGTGCGAGTGCCACTGAGAGTACTTGTGGGAGTGAGTGTGTTACTGAGAGAACCTGAGGGAGTGTGTGAGTGTCACTGAGAGTACCTGTCAGAGTTAGGCAGTGTCCCTGAGAGTACCTGTGGGAGAGTGTCTGTGTCACTGAGAGTACCTGAGGGAGTGTGTGTGTCACTGAGAGTACCTGTGGGAGTGTGTAAGTGAGTACCACTAAGAGTACCTGAGGGAGTGTGTGTGTGTCACTGAGAGTACCTGTGGGAGTGTGTAAGTGTCTCTGAGAGTACCGGTGGGAGGGTGTGTCACTGAGAGTACCAGAGTGGAGTGTGTGTGCGTCACTGAGAGTACCTGTGGGAGTGTGTGTGTCTCTGAAAGTACCTGTGGGAGTGTGCTTCACTGAGAGTACCTGTGGGAGTGTGTGTGTGTCCTGAGAGTACCTGTGGGAGTGTGTGTCACTGAGAGTACCTGTGGTAGTGTGTGTGTCACTGAGAGTACCTGTGGAGTGTTTGTGTGTCACTGAGAGTACCTGTGGGAGTGTGTGTGTCACTGAGAGTACCTGTGGAAGTATGTGTGTGTCACTGAGAGTACCTGTGGGAGTGAGGGGTTGTCAATGAGAGTACCTCAGGGAGTGTGTGTGTTTAACTGAGAGTACCTGTGGGAGTGTGTATGTCACTGAGAGTACCTGTGGGAATGTGTGTGTGTGTGTCACTGAGAGTATCTGTGGGAGTGTGGGAGTGCCACTGAGACCACCGGTGGGAGTGTGTGTCAATGAGAGTACCTGTGGGAGTGCATGTGTGTCCTGAGATTAACTGTGGGAGTGTGTGTCACTGAGAGTACCTGTGGGAATGTGTGTAACTGAGAGTACCTGTGGGAGTGTGTGTCTCTGAGAGTACCTGTGGGAGTGTGTGTCACTGAGAGTACCTGTGGGAGTGTGTATGTGTGTCATTGAGAGTACCTATGGGAGTAAGTGTGTGTCACTCAGAGTAACTGTGGGAGTGTGTGTCACTGATATTACCTGTAGGAGAGTGTAAGTGTCTCTGAGAGTACCTGTGGAAGTGTGTGTCACTGAGAGTACCTGTGGGAGTGTGTGTGTGTGTCATTGAGAGTACCTGTGGGAGTGTGGGAGTGTCTCTGTAAGTACCTGTGGGAGTGTGGGAGTGTCTCTGAGAGTACCTGTGGGAGTGTTGGAGTGTCTTTGAGATTACCTGTGGTAGTGTGTGAGTGTCACTGAGAGTACCTGTGGGAGTGTGTTTGTGTCCTGAGAGTACCTGTGGGAGTGTGGGTCACTGAGAGTACCTGTTGGAGTGTGTGTGTCACTGAGAGTACCTGTGGGAGTGTGTGTATGTCATTGAGAGTACCTGTGGGAATGTGTGTCACTGAGAGTACCTGTGGGAGTGTGTGTCACTGAGAGTACCTGTGGGAGTGTGTGTTTGTCAGTGAGAGTACCTGTGGGAGTGTGTGTGTGTCACTGAGAGTACCTCTGGGAGTGTGTGTATGCCACTGCGAGTACCTGTGGGAGAGTGTGTATGTCACTGAGAGTACCTGTGGGAGTGCGTGTGTGTCTCTGAGAGTGCCTGTGGGAGTGTTTGTGCGAGTGCCACTGAGAGTACCTGTGGGAGTGAGTGTGTTACTGAGAGAACCTGTGGGAGTGTGGGAGTGTCACTGAGAGTACCTGTCAGAGTTAGGCAGTGTCCCTGAGAGTACCTGTGGGAGAGTGTCTGTGTCACTGAGAGTACCTGAGGGAGTGTGTGTGTCACTGAGAGTACCTGTGGGAGTGTGTAAGTGAGTACCACTAAGAGTACCTGAGGGAGTGTGTGTGTGTCACTGAGAGTACCTGTGGGAGTGTTTAAGTGTCTCTGAGAGTACCGGTGGGAGTGTGTGTCACTGAGAGTACCAGTGGGAGTGTGTGTGCGTCACTGAGAGTACCTGTGGGAGTGTGTGTGTCTCTGAAAGTACCTGTGGGAGTGTGTTTCACTGAGAGTACCTGTGGGAGTGTGTGTGTGTCCTGAGAGTACCTGTGGGAGTGTGTGTCACTGAGAGTACCTGTGGTAGTGTGTGTGTCACTGAGAGTACCTGTGGAGTGTTTGTGTGTCACTGAGAGTACCTGTGGGAGTGTGTGTGTCACTGAGAGTACCTGTGGAAGTATGTGTGTGTCACTGAGAGTACCTGTGGGAGTGTGGGGTTGTCAATGAGAGTACCTCAGGGAGTGTGTGTGTTTAACTGAGAATACCTGTGGGAGTGTGTATGTCACTGAGAGTACCTGTGGGAATGTGTGTGTGTGTGTGTCACTGAGAGTACCTGTGGGAGTGTGGGAGTGCCACTAAGACCAGTGTAAGTGTCTCTGAGAGTACCTGTGGGAGTGTGTGTCACTGAGAGTACCTGTGGGAGTGTGTATGTGTGTCATTGAGAGTACCTATGGAAAGTAAGTGTGTGTCACTCAGAGTAACTCTGGGAGTGTGTGTCACTGATATTACCTGTAGGAGAGTGTAAGTGTCTCTGAGAGTACCTGTGGGAGTGTGTGTCACTGAGAGTACCTGTGGGAGTGTGTGTGTGTGTCATTGAGAGTACCTGTGGGAGTGTGGGAGTGTCTCTGTAAGTACCTGTGGGAGTGTGGGAGTGTCTCTGAGAGTACCTGTGGGAGTGTTGGAGTGTCTTTGAGATTACCTGTGGTAGTGTGTGAGTGTCACTGAGAGTACCTGTGGGAGTGTGTTTGTGTCCTGAGAGTACCTGTGGGAGTGTGGGTCACTGAGAGTACCTGTGGGAGTGTGTGTGTCACTGAGAGTACCTGTGGGAGTGTGTGTGTCACTGAGAGTACCTGTGGGAGTGTGTGTATGTCATTGAGAGTACCTGTGGGAATGTGTGTCACTGAGAGTACCTGTGGGAGTGTGTGTCACTGAGAGTACGTGTGGGAGTGTGTGTTTGTCAGTGAGAGTACCTGTGGGAGTGTGCGTGTGTCACTGAGAGTACCTGTGGGAGTGTGTGTATGTCACTGAGAGTACCTGTGGGAGAGTGTGTATGTCACTGAGAGTACCTGTGGGAGTGCGTGTGTCTCTGAGAGTGCCTGTGGGAGTGTTTGTGCGAGTGCCACTGAGAGTACCTGTGGGAGTGAGTGTGTTACTGAGAGAACCTGTGGGAGTGTGTGAGTGTCACTGAGAGTACCTGTCAGAGTTAGGCAGTGTCCCTGAGAGTACCTGTGGGAGAGTGTCTGTGTCACTGAGAGTACCTGAGGGAGTGTGTGTGTGTCACTGAGAGTACCTGTGGGAGTGTGTAAGTGTCTCTGAGAGTACCGGTGGGAGTGTGTGTCACTGAGAGTACCAGTGGGAGTGTGTGTGCGTCACTGAGAGTACCTGTGGGAGTGTGTGTGTCTCTGAAAGTACCTGTGGGAGTGTGTTTCACTGAGAGTACCTGTGGAAGTGTGTGTGTGTCCTGAGAGTACCTGTGGGAGTGTGTGTCACTGAGAGTACCTGTGGTAGTGTGTGTGTCACTGAGAGTACTTGTGGAGTGTTTGTGTGTCACTGAGAGTACCTGTGGGAGTGTGTGTCACTGAGAGTACCTGTGGAAGTATGTGTGTGTCACTGAGAGTACCTGTGGGAGTGTGGGGTTGTCAATGAGAGTACCTCAGGGAGTGTGTGTGTTTAACTGAGAGTACCTGTGGGAGTGTGTATGTCACTGAGAGTACCTGTGGGAATGTGTGTGTGTGTGTCACAGAGAGTACCTGTGGGAGTGTGGGAGTGCCACTAAGACCAGTGTAAGTGTCTCTGAGAGAACCTGTGGGAGTGTGTGTCACTGAGAGTACCTGTGGGAGTGTGTATGTGTGTCATTGAGAGTACCTATGGGAGTAAGTGTGTGTCACTCAGAGTAACTGTGGGAGTGTGTGTCACTGATATTACCTGTAGGAGAGTGTAAGTGTCTCTGAGAGTACCTGTGGGTGTGTGTGTCACTGAGAGTACCTGTGGGAGTGTGTGTGTGTGTCATTGAGAGTACCTGTGGGAGTGTGGAATTGTGTCTCTGGAAGTACCTGTGGGAGTGTCTCTGAGAGTACCTGTGGGAGTGTTGGAATGTCTCTGAGAGTACCTGTGGTAGTGTGTGAGTGTCACTGAGAGTACCTGTGGGAGTGTGTTTGTGTCCTGAGAGTACCTGTGGGAGTGTGTTTGTGTCCTGAGAGTACCTGTGGGAGTGTGGGTCACTGAGAGTACCTGTGGGAGTGTGTGTGTCACTGAGAGTACCTGTGGGAGTGTGTGTATGTCATTGAGAGTACCTGTGGGAATGTGTGTCACTGAGAGTACCTGTGGGAGTGTGTGTCACTGAGAGTACCTGTGGGAGTGTGTGTTTGTCAGTGAGAGTACCTGTGGGAGTGTGTGTGTGTCACTGAGAGTACCTGTGGGAGAGTGTGTATGTCACTGAGAGTACCTGTGGGAGTGCGTGTGTGTCTCTGAGAGTGCCTGTGGGAGTGTTTGTGCGAGTGCCACTGAGAGTACCTGTGGGAGTGAGTGTGTTACTGAGAGAACCTGTGGGAGTGTGTGAGTGTCACTGAGAGTACCAGTGGGAGTGTGTGTGCGTCACTGAGAGTACCTGTGGGAGTGTGTGTGTCTCTGAAAGTACCTGTGGGAGTGTGTTTCACTGAGAGTACCTGTGGGAGTGTGTGTGTGTCCTGAGAGTACCTGTGGGAGTGTGTGTCACTGAGAGTACCTGTGGTAGTGTGTGTGTCACTGAGAGTACCTGTGGAGTGTTTGTGTGTCACTGAGAGTACCTGTGGGAGTGTATGTCACTGAGAGTACCTGTGGAAGTATGTGTGTGTCACTGAGAGTACCTGTGGGAGTGTGGGGTTGTCAATGAGAGTACCTCAGGGAGTGTGTGTGTTTAACTGAGAGTACCTGTGGGAGTGTGTATGTCACTGAGAGTACCTGTGGGAATGTGTGTGTGTGTGTCACAGAGAGTACCTGTGGGAGTGTGGGAGTGCCACTAAGACCAGTGTAAGTGTCTTTGAGAGTACCTGTGGGAGTGTGTGTCACTGAGAGTACCTGTGGGAGTGTGTATGTGTGTCATTGAGAGTACCTATGGGAGTAAGTGTGTGTCACTCAGAGTAACTGTGGGAGTGTGTGTCACTGATATTACCTGTAGGAGAGTGTAAGTGTCTCTGAGAGTACCTGTGGGAGTGTGTGTCACTGAGAGTACCTGTGGGAGTGTGTGTGTGTGTCATTGAGAGTACCTGTGGGAGTGTGGGAGTGTCTCTGGAAGTACCTGTGGGAGTGTCTCTGAGAGTACCTGTGGGAGTGTTGGAATGTCTCTGAGAGTACCTGTGGTAGTGTGTGAGTGTCACTGAGAGTACCTGTGGGAGTGTGTTTGTGTCCTGAGAGTACCTGTGGGAGTGTGGGTCACTGAGAGTACCTGTGGGAGTGTGTGTGTCACTGAGAGTACCTGTGGGAGTGTGTGTATGTCATTGAGAGTACCTGTGGGAATGTGTGTCACTGAGAGTACCTGTGGGAGTGTGTGTCACTGAGAGTACCTGTGGGAGTGTGTGTTTGTCAGTGAGAGTACCTGTGGGAGTGTGTGTGTGTCACTGAGAGTACCTGTGGGAGAGTGTGTATGTCACTGAGAGTACCTGTGGGAGTGCGTGTGTGTCTCTGAGAGTGCCTGTGGGAGTGTTTGTGCGAGTGCCACTGAGAGTACCTGTGGGAGTGAGTGTGTTACTGAGAGAACCTGTGGGAGTGTGTGAGTGTCACTGAGAGTACCAGTGGGAGTGTGTGTGCGTCACTGAGAGTACCTGTGGGAGTGTGTGTGTCTCTGAAAGTACCTGTGGGAGTGTGTTTCACTGAGAGTACCTGTGGGAGTGTGTGTGTGTCCTGAGAGTACCTGTGGGAGTGTGTGTCACTGAGAGTACCTGTGGTAGTGTGTGTGTCACTGAGAGTACCTGTGGAGTGTTTGTGTGTCACTGAGAGTACCTGTGGGAGTGTGTGTGTCACTGAGAGTACCTGTGGAAGTATGTGTGTGTCACTGATAGTACCTGTGGGAGTGTGGGGTTGTCAATGAGAGTACCTCAGGGAGTGTGTGTGTTTAACTGAGAGTACCTGTGGGAGTGTGTATGTCACTGGGAGTACCTGTGGGAATGTGTGTGTGTGTGTCACTGAGAGTACCTGTGGGAGTGTGGGAGTGCCACTAAGACCAGTGTAAGTGTCTCTGAGAGTACCTGTGGGAGTGTGTGTCACTGAGAGTACCTGTGGGAGTGTGTATGTGTGTCATTGAGAGTACCTATGGGAGTAAGTGTGTGTCACTCAGAGTAACTGTGGGAGTGTGTGTCACTGATATTACCTGTAGGAGAGTGTAAGTGTCTCTGAGAGTACTTGTGGGAGTGTGTGTCACTGAGAGTACCTGTGGGAGTGTGTGTGTGTGTCATTGAGAGTACCTGTGGGAGTGTGGGAGTGTCTCTGGAAGTACCTGTGGGAGTGTCTCTGAGAGTACCTGTGGGAGTGTTGGAGTGTCTCTGAGAGTACCTGTGGTAGTGTGTGAGTGTCGCTGAGAGTACCTGTGGGAGTGTGTTTGTGTCCTGAGAGTACCTGTGGGAGTGTGGGTCACTGAGAGTACCTGTGGGAGTGTGTGTGTCACTGAGAGTACCTGTGGGAGTGTGTGTATGTCATTGAGAGTACCTGTGGGAATGTGTGTCACTGAGAGTACCTGTGGGAGTGTGTGTCACTGAGAGTACCTGTGGGAGTGTGTGTTTGTCAGTGAGAGTACCTGTGGGAGTGTGTGTGTGTCACTGAGAGTACCTGTGGGAGTGTGTGTGTGTCACTGAGAGTACCTGTGGGAGAGTGTGTATGTCACTGAGAGTACCTGTGGGAGTGCGTGTGTGTCTCTGAGAGTGCCTGTGGGAGTGTTTGTGCGAGTGCCACTGAGAGTACCTGTGGGAGTGTGTGTGTTACTGAGAGAACCTGTGGGAGTGTGTGAGTGTCACTGAGAGTACCTGTCAGAGTTAGGCAGTGTCCCTGAGAGTACCTTTGGGAGAGTGTCTGTGTCACTGAGAGTACCTGCGGGAGTGTGTGTGTCACTGAGAGTACCTGTGGGAGTGTGTAAGTGAGTACCACTAAGAGTACCTGAGGGAGTGTGTGTGTGTCACTGAGAGTACCTGTGGGAGTGTATAATTGTCTCTGAGAGTACCGGTGGGAGTGTGTGTCACTGAGAGTACCAGTGGGAGTGTGTGTGCGTCACTGAGAGTACCTGTGGGAGTGTGTGTCTCTGAAAGTACCTGTGGGAGTGTGCTTCACTGAGAGTACCTGTGGGAGTGTGTGTGTGTCCTGAGAGTACCTGTAGGAGTGCGTGTCACTGAGAGTACCTGTTATGGTGTGTGTGTCACTGAGAGTACCTGTGGAGTGTTTGTGTGTCACTGAGAGTACCTGTGGGAGTGTGTGTGTCACTGAGAGTACCTGTGGAAGTATGTGTGTGTCACTGAGAGTACCTGTGGGAGTGTGGGATTGTCAATGAGAGTACCTCAGGGAGTGTGTGTGTTTAACTGAGAGTACCTGTGGGAGTGTGTATGTCACTGAGAGTACCTGTGGGAATGTGTGTGTGTGTGTCACTGAGAGTATCTGTGGGAGTGTGGGAGTGCCACTGAGACCACCGGTGGGAGTGTGTGTCAATGAGAGTACCTGTGGGAGTGCATGTGTGTCACTGAGAGTACCTGTGGGAGTGTGTGTGTGTCCTGAGATTAACTGTGGGAGTGTGTGTCACTGAGAGTACCTGTGGGAATGTGTGTAACTGAGAGTACCTGTGGGAGTGTGTAAGTGTCTCTGAGAGTACCTGTGGGAGTGTGTGTCACTGAGAGTACCTGTGGGAGTGTGTATGTGTGTCATTGAGAGTACCTATGGGAGTAAGTGTGTGTCACTCAGTGTAACTGTGGGAGTGTGTGTCACTGATATTACCTGTAGGAGAGTGTAAGTGTCTCTGAGAGTACCTGTGGGAGGCTGTGTCACTGAGAGTACCTGTGGGAGTGTGTGTGTGTGTCATTGAGAGTACCTGTGGGAGTGTGGGAGTGTCTCTGTAAGTACCTGTGGGAGTGTGGAAGTGTCTCTGAGAGTACCTGTGGGAGTGTTGGAGTGTTTTTGAGATTACCTGTGGTAGTGTGTGAGTGTCACTGAGAGTACCTGTGGGAGTGTGGGTCACTGAGATTACCTGTGGGAGTGTGTGTATGTCATTGAGAGTACCTGTGGGAATGTGTGTCACTGAGAGTACCTGTGGGAGTGTGTGTCACTGAGAGAACCTGTGGGAGTGTGTGTTTGTCAGTGAGAGTACCTGTGGGAGTGTGTGTGTGTCACTGAGAGTACCTGTGGGAGTGTGTGTATGTCACTGAGATTACCTGTGGGAGAGTGTGTATGTCACTGAGAGTACCTGTGGGAGTGCGTGTGTGTCTCTGAGAGTGCCTGTGGGAGTGTTTGTGCGAGTGCCACTGAGAGTACCTGTGGGAGTGAGTGTGTTACTGAGAGAACCTGTGGGAGTGTGTGAGTGTCACTGAGAGTACCTGTCAGAGTTAGGCAGTGTCCCTGAGAGTACCTGTGGGAGAGTGTCTGTGTCACTGAGAGTACCTGAGGGAGTGTGTGTGTCACTGAGGAGAGTACCTGTGGGAGTGTGTAAGTGAGTACCACTAAGAGTACCTGAGGGAGTGTGTGTGTGTCACTGAGAGTACCTGTGGGAGTGTGTAAGTGTCTCTGAAAGTACCTGTGGGAGTGTGTGTGTCACTGAGAGTACCTGTGGAGTGTTTGTGTGTCACTGAGAGTACCTGTGGGAGTGTGTGTGTCACTGAGAGTACCTGTGGAGTGTTTGTGTGTCACTGAGAGTACCTGTGGGAGTGTGTGTGTCACTGAGAGTACCTGTGGAAGTATGTGTGTGTCACTGAGAGTACCTGTGGGAGTGTGTGTGTCACTGAGAGTACCTGTGGAAGTATGTGTGTGTCACTGAGAGTACCTGTGGGAGTGTGGGGTTGTCAATGAGAGTACCTCAGGGAGTGTGTGTGTTTAACTGAGAGTACCTGTGGGAGTGTGTATGTCACTGAGAGTACCTGTGGGAGTGTGGGGTTGTCAATGAGAGTACCTCAGGGAGTGTGTGTGTTTAACTGAGAGTACCTGTGGGAGTGTGTGTCACTGAGAGTACCAGTGGGAGTGTGTGTGCGTCACTGAGAGTACCTGTGGGAGTGTGTGTGTCTCTGAAAGTACCTGTGGGAGTGTGTGTGTCACTGAGAGTACCTGTGGAGTGTTTGTGTGTCACTGAGAGTACCTGTGGGAGTGTGTGTGTCACTGAGAGTACCTGTGGAGTGTTTGTGTGTCACTGAGAGTACCTGTGGGAGTGTGTGTGTCACTGAGAGTACCTGTGGAAGTATGTGTGTGTCACTGAGAGTACCTGTGGGAGTGTGGGGTTGTCAATGAGAGTACCTCAGGGAGTGTGTGTGTCACTGAGAGTACCTGTGGTAGTGTGTGAGTGTCACTGAGAGTACCTGTGGGAGTGTGGGTCACTGAGATTAAATGTGGGAGTGTGTGTATGTCATTGAGAGTACCTGTGGGAATGTGTGTCACTGAGAGTACCTGTGGGAGTGTGTGTCACTGAGAGAACCTGTGGGAGTGTGTGTTTGTCAGTGAGAGTACCTGTGGGAGTGTGTGTGTGTCACTGAGAGTACCTGTGGGAGTGTGTGTGTCACTGAGAGTACCTGTGGGAGTGTGGGAGTGCCACTAAGACCACCGGTGGGAGTGTGTGCCAATGAGAGTACCTGTGGGAGTGCATGTGTGTCACTGAGAGTACCTGTGGGAGTGTGTGTGTGTCCTGAGATTAACTGTGGGAGTGTGTGTCACTGAGAGTAACTGTGGGAATGTGTGTCACTGATATTACCTGTAGGAGAGTGTAAGTGTCTCTGAGAGTACCTGTGGGAGTGTGTGTCACTGAGAGTACCTGTGGGAGTGAGTGTGTGTGTCATTGAGAGTACCTGTGGGAGTGTGTGTGTGTCACTGAGAGTACCTGTGGGAGTGTGGGAGTGTCTCTTTGAGTACCTGTGGGATTGTGGGAGTGTCTTTAAAAGTACCTGTGTGAGTGTGGGAGTGTCTCTGAGAGTACTTGTGTGAGTGTGAGAGTGTCTCTGAGAGTACCTGTGGGAGTGTGGGAGTGTCTCTGGAAGTACCTGTGGGAGTGTGGGAGTGTCTCTGAGAGTACCTGTGGGAGTGTTGGAGTGTCTCTGAGATTACCTGTGGGAGTGTTGGAATATCTCTGAGAGTACCTGTGGGAGTGTGTGTGTGTCACTGAGAGTACCTGTGGGAGAGTGTGTGTGTCACTGAGAGTACCTGTGGGAGTGCGTGTGTGTCACTGAGAGTACCTGTGGGAGTGTGTTTGTGTCCTGAGAGTACCTGTGGGAGTGTGGGTCACTGAGAGTACCTGTGGGAGTGTGTGTGTCACTGAGAGTACCTGTGGAAGTATGTGTGTGTCACTGAGAGTACCTGTGGGAGTGTGGGGTTGTCAATGAGAGTACCTCAGGGAGTGTGTGTGTTTAACTGAGAGTACCTGTGGGAGTGTGTATGTCACTGAGAGTACCTGTGGGAATGTGTGTGTGTGTGTCACTGAGAGTACCTGTGGGAGTGTGGGAGTGCCACTAAGACCACCGGTGGGAGTGTGTGCCAATGAGAGTACCTGTGGGAGTGCATGTGTGTCACTGAGAGTACCTGTGGGAGTGTGTGTGTGTCCTGAGATTAACTGTGGGAGTGTGTGTCACTGAGAGTAACTGTGGGAATGTGTGTCACTGATATTACCTGTAGGAGAGTGTAAGTGTCTCTGAGAGTACCTGTGGGAGTGTGTGTCACTGAGAGTACCTGTGGGAGTGAGTGTGTGTGTCATTGAGAGTACCTGTGGGAGTGTGTGTGTGTCACTGAGAGTACCTGTGGGAGTGTGGGAGTGTCTCTTTGAGTACCTGTGGGATTGTGGGAGTGTCTTTAAAAGTACCTGTGTGAGTGTGGGAGTGTCTCTGAGAGTACTTGTGTGAGTGTGAGAGTGTCTCTGAGAGTACCTGTGGGAGTGTGGGAGTGTCTCTGGAAGTACCTGTGGGAGTGTGGGAGTGTCTCTGAGAGTACCTGTGGGAGTGTTGGAGTGTCTCTGAGATTACCTGTGGGAGTGTTGGAATATCTCTGAGAGTACCTGTGGGAGTGTGTGTGTGTCACTGAGAGTACCTGTGGGAGAGTGTGTGTGTCACTGAGAGTACCTGTGGGAGTGCGTGTGTGTCACTGAGAGTACCTGTGGGAGTGTGTTTGTGTCCTGAGAGTACCTGTGGGAGTGTGGGTCACTGAGAGTACCTGTGGGAGTGTGTGTGTCACTGAGAGTACCTGTGGGAGTGTGTGTATGTCAATGAGAGTACCTGTGGGAATGTGTGTCACTGAGAGTACCTGTGGGAGTGTGTGTCACTGAGAGTACCTGTGGGAGTGTGTGTTTGTCAGTGAGAGTACCTGTGGGAGTGTGTTTGTGTCACTGAGAGTACCTGTGGGAGTGTGTGTGTGTCACTGAGAGTACCTGTGGGAGAGTGTGTATGTCACTGAGAGTACCTGTGGGAGTGCGTGTGTGTCTCTGTGAGTGCCTGTGGGAGTGTTTGTGCGAGTGCCACTGAGAGTACCTGTGGGAGTGAGTGTGTTACTGAGAGTACCTGTGGGAGTGTGTGAGTGTCACTGAGAGTACCTGTCAGAGTTAGGCAGTGTCCCTGAGAGTACCTGTGGGAGAGTGTCTGTGTCACTGAGAGTAGCTGAGGGAGTGTGTGTGTCACTGAGAGTACCTGTGGGAGTGTGTAAGTGAGTACCACTAAGAGTACCTGAGAGAGTGTGTGTTTGTCACTGAGAGTACCTGTGGGAGTGTGTAAGTGTCTCTGAGAGTACCGGTGGGAGTGTGTGTCACTGAGAGTACCCGTGGGAGTGTGTGTCACTGAGAGTACCTGTGGGAGTGTGTGTGTGTGTGTGTGTCCTGAGAGTACCTGTGGGAGTGTGTGTCACTGAGAGTACCTGTGGGAGTGTGTGTGTGTGTCATTGAGAGTACCTGTGGGAGTGTGTGTGTGTCACTGAGAGTACCTGTGGGAGTGTGTGTGTGTCGTTGAGAGTACCTGTGGGAGAGTATGTATGTCACTGAGAGTACCTGTGGGAGTGCGTGTGTGTCTCTGAGAGTGCCTGTGGGAGTGTGTGTGTCAGGGAGAGTACCTGTGGGAGTGTGTAAGTGTCACTGAGAGTACCTGTCTGAGTGTGGCAGTGTCTCTGAGAGTACCTGTAGGAGAGTGTCTGTGTCACTGAGAGTACCTGAGGGAGTGTGTGTTTGTCACTGAGAGTACCTGTGGGAGTATGTAAGTGAGTACCACTAAGAGTACCTGTGGGAGTGAATGTATGTCACTGAGAGTACCAGTCGGAGTGAGTGTGTGTGTCACTGAGAGAACCTGTGGGAGTGTGTGAGTGTCACTGAGAGTACCTGTCAGAGTTAGGCAGTGTCCCTGAGAGTACCTTTGGGAGAGTGTCTGTGTCACTGAGAGTACGTGTGGGAGTATGTGTCACTGAGAGTACCTGTGGGAGTGTGTTTTACTGAGAGTACCTGTGGGAGTCTGTGTGTGTGTCACTGAGAGTACCTGTGGGAGTGAGTTTTACTGAGAGAACCTTTGGGAGTGTGTGTATGTGTCACTGAGAGTACCTGTGGGAGTGTGTTTCACTGAGAGTACCTGTGGGTGTCTGTGAGTGTCACTGAGAGTACCTGTGGGAGTATGTGTCACTGAGAGTACCTGTGGGAGTGTGTGTCACTGAGAGTACCTGTAGGAGTGTGTGTGAGTACCTGTGAGTACCTATGGGAGTGCGTGTGTGTCACTGAGAGTACCTGTGGGAGTGTGGGAGTGTCTCTGAGAGTACATGTGGGAGTGTGTGTGTTAGTGTCTCTGAGAGTACCTGTGGGAGTGACTGTGTTAGTGTCTCTGTGAGTACCTGTGGGGAGTGTGGGGGTGCCACTGAGAGTACCTGTGGGAGTGTGTGTCACTGAGAGTACCTGTGGGAGTGTGTGTGTCAGTGAGAGTACCTGTGGGAGTGTGTGTGTGTGTGTGTGTCCTGAGAGTACCTGTGGGAGTGTGCCTCACTGAGAGTACCTGTGGGAGAGTGGGAGTGTCACTGAGAGTACCTGTGGGAGTGTGTGTGTGTCACTGAGAGTACCTGTGGGAGTGTGTGTGTGTCACTGAGAGTACCTGTGGGAGAGTGTGTATGTCACTGAGAGTACCTGTGGGAGTGCGTGTGTGTCTCTGAGAGTGCCTGTGGGAGTGTTTGTGCGAGTGCCACTGAGAGTACCTGTGGGAGTGTGTGTGTTACTGAGAGAACCTGTGGGAGTGTGTGAGTGTCACTGAGAGTACCTGTCAGAGTTAGGCAGTGTCCCTGAGAGTACCTTTGGGAGAGTGTCTGTGTCACTGAGAGTACCTGCGGGAGTGTGTGTGTCACTGAGAGTACCTGTGGGAGTGTGTAAGTGAGTACCACTAAGAGTACCTGAGGGAGTGTGTGTGTGTCACTGAGAGTACCTGTGGGAGTGTATAATTGTCTCTGAGAGTACCGGTGGGAGTGTGTGTCACTGAGAGTACCAGTGGGAGTGTGTGTGCGTCACTGAGAGTACCTGTGGGAGTGTGTGTCTCTGAAAGTACCTGTGGGAGTGTGCTTCACTGAGAGTACCTGTGGGAGTGTGTGTGTGTCCTGAGAGTACCTGTAGGAGTGCGTGTCACTGAGAGTACCTGGTATGGTGTGTGTGTCACTGAGAGTACCTGTGGAGTGTTTGTGTGTCACTGAGAGTACCTGTGGGAGTGTGTGTGTCACTGAGAGTACCTGTGGAAGTATGTGTGTGTCACTGAGAGTACCTGTGGGAGTGTGGGATTGTCAATGAGAGTACCTCAGGGAGTGTGTGTGTTTAACTGAGAGTACCTGTGGGAGTGTGTATGTCACTGAGAGTACCTGTGGGAATGTGTGTGTGTGTGTCACTGAGAGTATCTGTGGGAGTGTGGGAGTGCCACTGAGACCACCGGTGGGAGTGTGTGTCAATGAGAGTACCTGTGGGAGTGCATGTGTGTCACTGAGAGTACCTGTGGGAGTGTGTGTGTGTCCTGAGATTAACTGTGGGAGTGTGTGTCACTGAGAGTACCTGTGGGAATGTGTGTAACTGAGAGTACCTGTGGGAGTGTGTAAGTGTCTCTGAGAGTACCTGTGGGAGTGTGTGTCACTGAGAGTACCTGTGGGAGTGTGTATGTGTGTCATTGAGAGTACCTATGGGAGTAAGTGTGTGTCACTCAGTGTAACTGTGGGAGTGTGTGTCACTGATATTACCTGTAGGAGAGTGTAAGTGTCTCTGAGAGTACCTGTGGGAGGCTGTGTCACTGAGAGTACCTGTGGGAGTGTGTGTGTGTGTCATTGAGAGTACCTGTGGGAGTGTGGGAGTGTCTCTGTAAGTACCTGTGGGAGTGTGGAAGTGTCTCTGAGAGTACCTGTGGGAGTGTTGGAGTGTTTTTGAGATTACCTGTGGTAGTGTGTGAGTGTCACTGAGAGTACCTGTGGGAGTGTGGGTCACTGAGATTACCTGTGGGAGTGTGTGTATGTCATTGAGAGTACCTGTGGGAATGTGTGTCACTGAGAGTACCTGTGGGAGTGTGTGTCACTGAGAGAACCTGTGGGAGTGTGTGTTTGTCAGTGAGAGTACCTGTGGGAGTGTGTGTGTGTCACTGAGAGTACCTGTGGGAGTGTGTGTATGTCACTGAGAGTACCTGTGGGAGAGTGTGTATGTCACTGAGAGTACCTGTGGGAGTGCGTGTGTGTCTCTGAGAGTGCCTGTGGGAGTGTTTGTGCGAGTGCCACTGAGAGTACCTGTGGGAGTGAGTGTGTTACTGAGAGAACCTGTGGGAGTGTGTGAGTGTCACTGAGAGTACCTGTCAGAGTTAGGCAGTGTCCCTGAGAGTACCTGTGGGAGAGTGTCTGTGTCACTGAGAGTACCTGAGGGAGTGTGTGTGTCACTGAGGAGAGTACCTGTGGGAGTGTGTAAGTGAGTACCACTAAGAGTACCTGAGGGAGTGTTTGTGTGTCACTGAGAGTACCTGTGGGAGTGTGTAAGTGTCTCTGAAAGTACCTGTGGGAGTGTGTGTGTCACTGAGAGTACCTGTGGAGTGTTTGTGTGTCACTGAGAGTACCTGTGGGAGTGTGTGTGTCACTGAGAGTACCTGTGGAGTGTTTGTGTGTCACTGAGAGTACCTGTGGGAGTGTGTGTGTCACTGAGAGTACCTGTGGAAGTATGTGTGTGTCACTGAGAGTACCTGTGGGAGTGTGTGTGTCACTGAGAGTACCTGTGGAAGTATGTGTGTGTCACTGAGAGTACCTGTGGGAGTGTGGGATTGTCAATGAGAGTACCTCAGGGAGTGTGTGTGTTTAACTGAGAGTACCTGTGGGAGTGTGTATGTCACTGAGAGTACCTGTGGGAATGTGTGTGTGTGTGTCACTGAGAGTATCTGTGGGAGTGTGGGAGTGCCACTGAGACCACCGGTGGGAGTGTGTGTCAATGAGAGTACCTGTGGGAGTGCATGTGTGTCACTGAGAGTACCTGTGGGAGTGTGTGTGTGTCCTGAGATTAACTGTGGGAGTGTGTGTCACTGAGAGTACCTGTGGGAATGTGTGTAACTGAGAGTACCTGTGGGAGTGTGTAAGTGTCTCTGAGAGTACCTGTGGGAGTGTGTGTCACTGAGAGTACCTGTGGGAGTGTGTATGTGTGTCATTGAGAGTACCTATGGGAGTAAGTGTGTGTCACTCAGTGTAACTGTGGGAGTGTGTGTCACTGATATTACCTGTAGGAGAGTGTAAGTGTCTCTGAGAGTACCTGTGGGAGGCTGTGTCACTGAGAGTACCTGTGGGAGTGTGTGTGTGTGTCATTGAGAGTACCTGTGGGAGTGTGGGAGTGTCTCTGTAAGTACCTGTGGGAGTGTGGAAGTGTCTCTGAGAGTATCTGTGGGAGTGTTGGAGTGTTTTTGAGATTACCTGTGGTAGTGTGTGAGTGTCACTGAGAGTACCTGTGGGAGTGTGGGTCACTGAGATTACCTGTGGGAGTGTGTGTATGTCATTGAGAGTACCTGTGGGAATGTGTGTCACTGAGAGTACCTGTGGGAGTGTGTGTCACTGAGAGAACCTGTGGGAGTGTGTGTTTGTCAGTGAGAGTACCTGTGGGAGTGTGTGTGTGTCACTGAGAGTACCTGTGGGAGTGTGTGTATGTCACTGAGAGTACCTGTGGGAGAGTGTGTATGTCACTGAGAGTACCTGTGGGAGTGCGTGTGTGTCTCTGAGAGTGCCTGTGGGAGTGTTTGTGCGAGTGCCACTGAGAGTACCTGTGGGAGTGAGTGTGTTACTGAGAGAACCTGTGGGAGTGTGTGAGTGTCACTGAGAGTACCTGTCAGAGTTAGGCAGTGTCCCTGAGAGTACCTGTGGGAGAGTGTCTGTGTCACTGAGAGTACCTGAGGGAGTGTGTGTGTCACTGAGGAGAGTACCTGTGGGAGTGTGTAAGTGAGTACCACTAAGAGTACCTGAGGGAGTGTGTGTGTGTCACTGAGAGTACCTGTGGGAGTGTGTAAGTGTCTCTGAAAGTACCTGTGGGAGTGTGTGTGTCACTGAGAGTACCTGTGGAGTGTTTGTGTGTCACTGAGAGTACCTGTGGGAGTGTGTGTGTCACTGAGAGTACCTGTGGAGTGTTTGTGTGTCACTGAGAGTACCTGTGGGAGTGTGTGTGTCACTGAGAGTACCTGTGGAAGTATGTGTGTGTCACTGAGAGTACCTGTGGGAGTGTGTGTGTCACTGAGAGTACCTGTGGAAGTATGTGTGTGTCACTGAGAGTACCTGTGGGAGTGTGGGGTTGTCAATGAGAGTACCTCAGGGAGTGTGTGTGTTTAACTGAGAGTACCTGTGGGAGTGTGTATGTCACTGAGAGTACCTGTGGGAGTGTGGGGTTGTCAATGAGAGTACCTCAGGGAGTGTGTGTGTTTAACTGAGAGTACCTGTGGGAGTGTGTGTCACTGAGAGTACCAGTGGGAGTGTGTGTGCGTCACTGAGAGTACCTGTGGGAGTGTGTGTGTCTCTGAAAGTACCTGTGGGAGTGTGTGTGTCACTGAGAGTACCTGTGGAGTGTTTGTGTGTCACTGAGAGTACCTGTGGGAGTGTGTGTGTCACTGAGAGTACCTGTGGAGTGTTTGTGTGTCACTGAGAGTACCTGTGGGAGTGTGTGTGTCACTGAGAGTACCTGTGGAAGTATGTGTGTGTCACTGAGAGTACCTGTGGGAGTGTGGGGTTGTCAATGAGAGTACCTCAGGGAGTGTGTGTGTCACTGAGAGTACCTGTGGTAGTGTGTGAGTGTCACTGAGAGTACCTGTGGGAGTGTGGGTCACTGAGATTACCTGTGGGAGTGTGTGTATGTCATTGAGAGTACCTGTGGGAATGTGTGTCACTGAGAGTACCTGTGGGAGTGTGTGTCACTGAGAGAACCTGTGGGAGTGTGTGTTTGTCAGTGAGAGTACCTGTGGGAGTGTGTGTGTGTCACTGAGAGTACCTGTGGGAGTGTGTATGTCACTGAGAGTACCTGTGGGAATGTGTGTGTGTGTGTCACTGAGAGTACCTGTGGGAGTGTGGGAGTGCCACTAAGACCACCGGTGGGAGTGTGTGCCAATGAGAGTACCTGTGGGAGTGCATGTGTGTCACTGAGAGTACCTGTGGGAGTGTGTGTGTGTCCTGAGATTAACTGTGGGAGTGTGTGTCACTGAGAGTAACTGTGGGAATGTGTGTCACTGATATTACCTGTAGGAGAGTGTAAGTGTCTCTGAGAGTACCTGTGGGAGTGTGTGTCACTGAGAGTACCTGTGGGAGTGAGTGTGTGTGTCATTGAGAGTACCTGTGGGAGTGTGTGTGTGTCACTGAGAGTACCTGTGGGAGTGTGGGAGTGTCTCTTTGAGTACCTGTGGGATTGTGGGAGTGTCTTTAAAAGTACCTGTGTGAGTGTGGGAGTGTCTCTGAGAGTACTTGTGTGAGTGTGAGAGTGTCTCTGAGAGTACCTGTGGGAGTGTGGGAGTGTCTCTGGAAGTACCTGTGGGAGTGTGGGAGTGTCTCTGAGAGTACCTGTGGGAGTGTTGGAGTGTCTCTGAGATTACCTGTGGGAGTGTTGGAATATCTCTGAGAGTACCTGTGGGAGTGTGTGTGTGTCACTGAGAGTACCTGTGGGAGAGTGTGTGTGTCACTGAGAGTACCTGTGGGAGTGCGTGTGTGTCACTGAGAGTACCTGTGGGAGTGTGTTTGTGTCCTGAGAGTACCTGTGGGAGTGTGGGTCACTGAGAGTACCTGTGGGAGTGTGTGTGTCACTGAGAGTACCTGTGGAAGTATGTGTGTGTCACTGAGAGTACCTGTGGGAGTGTGGGGTTGTCAATGAGAGTACCTCAGGGAGTGTGTGTGTTTAACTGAGAGTACCTGTGGGAGTGTGTATGTCACTGAGAGTACCTGTGGGAATGTGTGTGTGTGTGTCACTGAGAGTACCTGTGGGAGTGTGGGAGTGCCACTAAGACCACCGGTGGGAGTGTGTGCCAATGAGAGTACCTGTGGGAGTGCATGTGTGTCACTGAGAGTACCTGTGGGAGTGTGTGTGTGTCCTGAGATTAACTGTGGGAGTGTGTGTCACTGAGAGTAACTGTGGGAATGTGTGTCACTGATATTACCTGTAGGAGAGTGTAGGTGTCTCTGAGAGTACCTGTGGGAGTGTGTGTCACTGAGAGTACCTGTGGGAGTGAGTGTGTGTGTCATTGAGAGTACCTGTGGGAGTGTGTGTGTGTCACTGAGAGTACCTGTGGGAGTGTGGGAGTGTCTCTTTGAGTACCTGTGGGATTGTGGGAGTGTCTTTAAAAGTACCTGTGTGAGTGTGGGAGTGTCTCTGAGAGTACTTGTGTGAGTGTGAGAGTGTCTCTGAGAGTACCTGTGGGAGTGTGGGAGTGTCTCTGGAAGTACCTGTGGGAGTGTGGGAGTGTCTCTGAGAGTACCTGTGGGAGTGTTGGAGTGTCTCTGAGATTACCTGTGGGAGTGTTGGAATATCTCTGAGAGTACCTGTGGGAGTGTGTGTGTGTCACTGAGAGTACCTGTGGGAGAGTGTGTGTGTCACTGAGAGTACCTGTGGGAGTGCGTGTGTGTCACTGAGAGTACCTGTGGGAGTGTGTTTGTGTCCTGAGAGTACCTGTGGGAGTGTGGGTCACTGAGAGTACCTGTGGGAGTGTGTGTGTCACTGAGAGTACCTGTGGGAGTGTGTGTATGTCAATGAGAGTACCTGTGGGAATGTGTGTCACTGAGAGTACCTGTGGGAGTGTGTGTCACTGAGAGTACCTGTGGGAGTGTGTGTTTGTCAGTGAGAGTACCTGTGGGAGTGTGTTTGTGTCACTGAGAGTACCTGTGGGAGTGTGTGTGTGTCACTGAGAGTACCTGTGGGAGAGTGTGTATGTCACTGAGAGTACCTGTGGGAGTGCGTGTGTGTCTCTGTGAGTGCCTGTGGGAGTGTTTGTGCGAGTGCCACTGAGAGTACCTGTGGGAGTGAGTGTGTTACTGAGAGTACCTGTGGGAGTGTGTGAGTGTCACTGAGAGTACCTGTCAGAGTTAGGCAGTGTCCCTGAGAGTACCTGTGGGAGAGTGTCTGTGTCACTGAGAGTAGCTGAGGGAGTGTGTGTGTCACTGAGAGTACCTGTGGGAGTGTGTAAGTGAGTACCACTAAGAGTACCTGAGAGAGTGTGTGTTTGTCACTGAGAGTACCTGTGGGAGTGTGTAAGTGTCTCTGAGAGTACCGGTGGGAGTGTGTGTCACTGAGAGTACCCGTGGGAGTGTGTGTCACTGAGAGTACCTGTGGGAGTGTGTGTGTGTGTGTGTGTCCTGAGAGTACCTGTGGGAGTGTGTGTCACTGAGAGTACCTGTGGGAGTGTGTGTGTGTGTCATTGAGAGTACCTGTGGGAGTGTGTGTGTGTCACTGAGAGTACCTGTGGGAGTGTGTGTGTGTCGTTGAGAGTACCTGTGGGAGAGTATATATGTCACTGAGAGTACCTGTGGGAGTGCGTGTGTGTCTCTGATAGTGCCTGTGGGAGTGTGTGTGTCAGGGAGAGTACCTGTGGGAGTGTGTAAGTGTCACTGAGAGTACCTGTCTGAGTGTGGCAGTGTCTCTGAGAGTACCTGTAGGAGAGTGTCTGTGTCACTGAGAGTACCTGAGGGAGTGTGTGTTTGTCACTGAGAGTACCTGTGGGAGTATGTAAGTGAGTACCACTAAGAGTACCTGTGGGAGTGAATGTATGTCACTGAGAGTACCAGTCGGAGTGAGTGTGTGTGTCACTGAGAGAACCTGTGGGAGTGTGTGAGTGTCACTGAGAGTACCTGTCAGAGTTAGGCAGTGTCCCTGAGAGTACCTTTGGGAGAGTGTCTGTGTCACTGAGAGTACGTGTGGGAGTATGTGTCACTGAGAGTACCTGTGGGAGTGTGTTTTACTGAGAGTACCTGTAGGAGTCTGTGTGTGTGTCACTGAGAGTACCTGTGGGAGTGAGTTTTACTGAGAGAACCTTTGGGAGTGTGTGTATGTGTCACTGAGAGTACCTGTGGGAGTGTGTTTCACTGAGAGTACCTGTGGGTGTCTGTGAGTGTCACTGAGAGTACCTGTGGGAGTATGTGTCACTGAGAGTACCTGTGGGAGTGTGTGTCACTGAGAGTACCTGTAGGAGTGTGTGTGAGTACCTGTGAGTACCTATGGGAGTGCGTGTGTGTCACTGAGAGTACCTGTGGGAGTGTGGGAGTGTCTCTGAGAGTACATGTGGGAGTGTGTGTGTTAGTGTCTCTGAGAGTTCCTGTGGGAGTGACTGTGTTAGTGTCTCTGTGAGTACCTGTGGGGAGTGTGGGGGTGCCACTGAGAGTACCTGTGGGAGTGTGTGTCACTGAGAGTACCTGTGGGAGTGTGTGTGTCAGTGAGAGTACCTGTGGGAGTGTGTGTGTGTGTGTGTGTCCTGAGAGTACCTGTGGGAGTGTGCCTCACTGAGAGTACCTGTGGGAAAGTGGGAGTGTCACTGAGAATACCTGTGGGAGTGTGTGTGTGTCACTGAGAGTACCTGTGGGAGTGTGTGTGTGTCACTGAGAGTACCTGTGGGAGAGTGTGTATGTCACTGAGAGTACCTGTGGGAGTGCGTGTGTGTCTCTGAGAGTGCCTGTGGGAGTGTTTGTGCGAGTGCCACTGAGAGTACCTGTGGGAGTGTGTGTGTTACTGAGAGAACCTGTGGGAGTGTGTGAGTGTCACTGAGAGTACCTGTCAGAGTTAGGCAGTGTCCCTGAGAGTACCTTTGGGAGAGTGTCTGTGTCACTGAGAGTACCTGCGGGAGTGTGTGTGTCACTGAGAGTACCTGTGGGAGTGTGTAAGTGAGTACCACTAAGAGTACCTGAGGGAGTGTGTGTGTGTCACTGAGAGTACCTGTGGGAGTGTATAATTGTCTCTGAGAGTACCGGTGGGAGTGTGTGTCACTGAGAGTACCAGTGGGAGTGTGTGTGCGTCACTGAGAGTACCTGTGGGAGTGTGTGTCTCTGAAAGTACCTGTGGGAGTGTGCTTCACTGAGAGTACCTGTGGGAGTGTGTGTGTGTCCTGAGAGTACCTGTAGGAGTGCGTGTCACTGAGAGTACCTGTTATGGTGTGTGTGTCACTGAGAGTACCTGTGGAGTGTTTGTGTGTCACTGAGAGTACCTGTGGGAGTGTGTGTGTCACTGAGAGTACCTGTGGAAGTATGTGTGTGTCACTGAGAGTACCTGTGGGAGTGTGGGATTGTCAATGAGAGTACCTCAGGGAGTGTGTGTGTTTAACTGAGAGTACCTGTGGGAGTGTGTATGTCACTGAGAGTACCTGTGGGAATGTGTGTGTGTGTGTCACTGAGAGTATCTGTGGGAGTGTGGGAGTGCCACTGAGACCACCGGTGGGAGTGTGTGTCAATGAGAGTACCTGTGGGAGTGCATGTGTGTCACTGAGAGTACCTGTGGGAGTGTGTGTGTGTCCTGAGATTAACTGTGGGAGTGTGTGTCACTGAGAGTACCTGTGGGAATGTGTGTAACTGAGAGTACCTGTGGGAGTGTGTAAGTGTCTCTGAGAGTACCTGTGGGAGTGTGTTTCACTGAGAGTACCTGTGGGAGTGTGTATGTGTGTCATTGAGAGTACCTATGGGAGTAAGTGTGTGTCACTCAGTGTAACTGTGGGAGTGTGTGTCACTGATATTACCTGTAGGAGAGTGTAAGTGTCTCTGAGAGTACCTGTGGGAGGCTGTGTCACTGAGAGTACCTGTGGGAGTGTGTGTGTGTGTCATTGAGAGTACCTGTGGGAGTGTGGGAGTGTCTCTGTAAGTACCTGTGGGAGTGTGGAAGTGTCTCTGAGAGTACCTGTGGGAGTGTTGGAGTGTTTTTGAGATTACCTGTGGTAGTGTGTGAGTGTCACTGAGAGTACCTGTGGGAGTGTGGGTCACTGAGATTACCTGTGGGAGTGTGTGTATGTCATTGAGAGTACCTGTGGGAATGTGTGTCACTGAGAGTACCTGTGGGAGTGTGTGTCACTGAGAGAACCTGTGGGAGTGTGTGTTTGTCAGTGAGAGTACCTGTGGGAGTGTGTGTGTGTCACTGAGAGTACCTGTGGGAGTGTGTGTATGTCACTGAGAGTACCTGTGGGAGAGTGTGTATGTCACTGAGAGTACCTGTGGGAGTGCGTGTGTGTCTCTGAGAGTGCCTGTGGGAGTGTTTGTGCGAGTGCCACTGAGAGTACCTGTGGGAGTGAGTGTGTTACTGAGAGAACCTGTGGGAGTGTGTGAGTGTCACTGAGAGTACCTGTCAGAGTTAGGCAGTGTCCCTGAGAGTACCTGTGGGAGAGTGTCTGTGTCACTGAGAGTACCTGAGGGAGTGTGTGTGTCACTGAGGAGAGTACCTGTGGGAGTGTGTAAGTGAGTACCACTAAGAGTACCTGAGGGAGTGTGTGTGTGTCACTGAGAGTACCTGTGGGAGTGTGTAAGTGTCTCTGAAAGTACCTGTGGGAGTGTGTGTGTCACTGAGAGTACCTGTGGAGTGTTTGTGTGTCACTGAGAGTACCTGTGGGAGTGTGTGTGTCACTGAGAGTACCTGTGGAGTGTTTGTGTGTCACTGAGAGTACCTGTGGGAGTGTGTGTGTCACTGAGAGTACCTGTGGAAGTATGTGTGTGTCACTGAGAGTACCTGTGGGAGTGTGTGTGTGTCACTGAGAGTACCTGTGGGAGTGTGTGTGTGTCACTGAGAGTACCTGTGGGAGAGTGTGTATGTCACTGAGAGTACCTGTGGGAGTGCGTGTGTGTCTCTGAGAGTGCCTGTGGGAGTGTTTGTGCGAGTGCCACTGAGAGTACCTGTGGGAGTGTGTGTGTTACTGAGAGAACCTGTGGGAGTGTGTGAGTGTCACTGAGAGTACCTGTCAGAGTTAGGCAGTGTCCCTGAGAGTACCTTTGGGAGAGTGTCTGTGTCACTGAGAGTACCTGCGGGAGTGTGTGTGTCACTGAGAGTACCTGTGGGAGTGTGTAAGTGAGTACCACTAAGAGTACCTGAGGGAGTGTGTGTGTGTCACTGAGAGTACCTGTGGGAGTGTATAATTGTCTCTGAGAGTACCGGTGGGAGTGTGTGTCACTGAGAGTACCAGTGGGAGTGTGTGTGCGTCACTGAGAGTACCTGTGGGAGTGTGTGTCTCTGAAAGTACCTGTGGGAGTGTGCTTCACTGAGAGTACCTGTGGGAGTGTGTGTGTGTCCTGAGAGTACCTGTAGGAGTGCGTGTCACTGAGAGTACCTGTTATGGTGTGTGTGTCACTGAGAGTACCTGTGGAGTGTTTGTGTGTCACTGAGAGTACCTGTGGGAGTGTGTGTGTCACTGGGAGTACCTGTGGAAGTATGTGTGTGTCACTGAGAGTACCTGTGGGAGTGTGGGATTGTCAATGAGAGTACCTCAGGGAGTGTGTGTGTTTAACTGAGAGTACCTGTGGGAGTGTGTATGTCACTGAGAGTACCTGTGGGAATGTGTGTGTGTGTGTCACTGAGAGTATCTGTGGGAGTGTGGGAGTGCCACTGAGACCACCGGTGGGAGTGTGTGTCAATGAGAGTACCTGTGGGAGTGCATGTGTGTCACTGAGAGTACCTGTGGGAGTGTGTGTGTGTCCTGAGATTAACTGTGGGAGTGTGTGTCACTGAGAGTACCTGTGGGAATGTGTGTAACTGAGAGTACCTGTGGGAGTGTGTAAGTGTCTCTGAGAGTACCTGTGGGAGTGTGTGTCACTGAGAGTACCTGTGGGAGTGTGTATGTGTGTCATTGAGAGTACCTATGGGAGTAAGTGTGTGTCACTCAGTGTAACTGTGGGAGTGTGTGTCACTGATATTACCTGTAGGAGAGTGTAAGTGTCTCTGAGAGTACCTGTGGGAGGCTGTGTCACTGAGAGTACCTGTGGGAGGCTGTGTCACTGAGAGTACCTGTGGGAGTGTGTGTGTGTGTCATTGAGAGTACCTGTGGGAGTGTCTCTGTAAGTACCTGTGGGAGTGTGGAAGTGTCTCTGAGAGTACCTGTGGGAGTGTTGGAGTGTTTTTGAGATTACCTGTGGTAGTGTGTGAGTGTCACTGAGAGTACCTGTGGGAGTGTGGGTCACTGAGATTACCTGTGGGAGTGTGTGTATGTCATTGAGAGTACCTGTGGGAATGTGTGTCACTGAGAGTACCTGTGGGAGTGTGTGTCACTGAGAGAACCTGTGGGAGTGTGTGTTTGTCAGTGAGAGTACCTGTGGGAGTGTGTGTGTGTCACTGAGAGTACCTGTGGGAGTGTGTGTATGTCACTGAGAGTACCTGTGGGAGAGTGTGTATGTCACTGAGAGTACCTGTGGGAGTGCGTGTGTGTCTCTGAGAGTGCCTGTGGGAGTGTTTGTGCGAGTGCCACTGAGAGTACCTGTGGGAGTGAGTGTGTTACTGAGAGAACCTGTGGGAGTGTGTGAGTGTCACTGAGAGTACCTGTCAGAGTTAGGCAGTGTCCCTGAGAGTACCTGTGGGAGAGTGTCTGTGTCACTGAGAGTACCTGAGGGAGTGTGTGTGTCACTGAGGAGAGTACCTGTGGGAGTGTGTAAGTGAGTACCACTAAGAGTACCTGAGGGAGTGTGTGTGTGTCACTGAGAGTACCTGTGGGAGTGTGTAAGTGTCTCTGAAAGTACCTGTGGGAGTGTGTGTGTCACTGAGAGTACCTGTGGAGTGTTTGTGTGTCACTGAGAGTACCTGTGGGAGTGTGTGTGTCACTGAGAGTACCTGTGGAGTGTTTGTGTGTCACTGAGAGTACCTGTGGGAGTGTGTGTGTCACTGAGAGTACCTGTGGAAGTATGTGTGTGTCACTGAGAGTACCTGTGGGAGTGTGTGTGTCACTGAGAGTACCTGTGGAAGTATGTGTGTGTCACTGAGAGTACCTGTGGGAGTGTGGGGTTGTCAATGAGAGTACCTCAGGGAGTGTGTGTGTTTAACTGAGAGTACCTGTGGGAGTGTGTATGTCACTGAGAGTACCTGTGGGAGTGTGGGGTTGTCAATGAGAGTACCTCAGGGAGTGTGTGTGTTTAACTGAGAGTACCTGTGGGAGTGTGTGTCACTGAGAGTACCAGTGGGAGTGTGTGTGCGTCACTGAGAGTACCTGTGGGAGTGTGTGTGTCTCTGAAAGTACCTGTGGGAGTGTGTGTGTCACTGAGAGTACCTGTGGAGTGTTTGTGTGTCACTGAGAGTACCTGTGGGAGTGTGTGTGTCACTGAGAGTACCTGTGGAGTGTTTGTGTGTCACTGAGAGTACCTGTGGAAGTGTGTGTGTCACTGAGAGTACCTGTGGAAGTATGTGTGTGTCACTGAGAGTACCTGTGGGAGTGTGGGGTTGTCAATGAGAGTACCTCAGGGAGTGTGTGTGTCACTGAGAGTACCTGTGGTAGTGTGTGAGTGTCACTGAGAGTACCTGTGGGAGTGTGGGTCACTGAGATTACCTGTGGGAGTGTGTGTATGTCATTGAGAGTACCTGTGGGAATGTGTGTCACTGAGAGTACCTGTGGGAGTGTGTGTCACTGAGAGAACCTGTGGGAGTGTGTGTTTGTCAGTGAGAGTACCTGTGGGAGTGTGTGTGTGTCACTGAGAGTACCTGTGGGAGTGTGTATGTCACTGAGAGTACCTGTGGGAATGTGTGTGTGTGTGTCACTGAGAGTACCTGTGGGAGTGTGGGAGTGCCACTAAGACCACCGGTGGGAGTGTGTGCCAATGAGAGTACCTGTGGGAGTGCATGTGTGTCACTGAGAGTACCTGTGGGAGTGTGTGTGTGTCCTGAGATTAACTGTGGGAGTGTGTGTCACTGAGAGTAACTGTGGGAATGTGTGTCACTGATATTACCTGTAGGAGAGTGTAAGTGTCTCTGAGAGTACCTGTGGGAGTGTGTGTCACTGAGAGTACCTGTGGGAGTGAGTGTGTGTGTCATTGAGAGTACCTGTGGGAGTGTGTGTGTGTCACTGAGAGTACCTGTGGGAGTGTGGGAGTGTCTCTTTGAGTACCTGTGGGATTGTGGGAGTGTCTTTAAAAGTACCTGTGTGAGTGTGGGAGTGTCTCTGAGAGTACTTGTGTGAGTGTGAGAGTGTCTCTGAGAGTACCTGTGGGAGTGTGGGAGTGTCTCTGGAAGTACCTGTGGGAGTGTGGGAGTGTCTCTGAGAGTACCTGTGGGAGTGTTGGAGTGTCTCTGAGATTACCTGTGGGAGTGTTGGAATATCTCTGAGAGTACCTGTGGGAGTGTGTGTGTGTCACTGAGAGTACCTGTGGGAGAGTGTGTGTGTCACTGAGAGTACCTGTGGGAGTGCGTGTGTGTCACTGAGAGTACCTGTGGGAGTGTGTTTGTGTCCTGAGAGTACCTGTGGGAGTGTGGGTCACTGAGAGTACCTGTGGGAGTGTGTGTGTCACTGAGAGTACCTGTGGAAGTATGTGTGTGTCACTGAGAGTACCTGTGGGAGTGTGGGGTTGTCAATGAGAGTACCTCAGGGAGTGTGTGTGTTTAACTGAGAGTACCTGTGGGAGTGTGTATGTCACTGAGAGTACCTGTGGGAATGTGTGTGTGTGTGTCACTGAGAGTACCTGTGGGAGTGTGGGAGTGCCACTAAGACCACCGGTGGGAGTGTGTGCCAATGAGAGTACCTGTGGGAGTGCATGTGTGTCACTGAGAGTACCTGTGGGAGTGTGTGTGTGTCCTGAGATTAACTGTGGGAGTGTGTGTCACTGAGAGTAACTGTGGGAATGTGTGTCACTGATATTACCTGTAGGAGAGTGTAAGTGTCTCTGAGAGTACCTGTGGGAGTGTGTGTCACTGAGAGTACCTGTGGGAGTGAGTGTGTGTGTCATTGAGAGTACCTGTGGGAGTGTGTGTGTGTCACTGAGAGTACCTGTGGGAGTGTGGGAGTGTCTCTTTGAGTACCTGTGGGATTGTGGGAGTGTCTTTAAAAGTACCTGTGTGAGTGTGGGAGTGTCTCTGAGAGTACTTGTGTGAGTGTGAGAGTGTCTCTGAGAGTACCTGTGGGAGTGTGGGAGTGTCTCTGGAAGTACCTGTGGGAGTGTGGGAGTGTCTTTGAGAGTACCTGTGGGAGTGTTGGAGTGTCTCTGAGATTACCTGTGGGAGTGTTGGAATATCTCTGAGAGTACCTGTGGGAGTGTGTGTGTGTCACTGAGAGTACCTGTGGGAGAGTGTGTGTGTCACTGAGAGTACCTGTGGGAGTGCGTGTGTGTCACTGAGAGTACCTGTGGGAGTGTGTTTGTGTCCTGAGAGTACCTGTGGGAGTGTGGGTCACTGAGAGTACCTGTGGGAGTGTGTGTATGTCAATGAGAGTACCTGTGGGAATGTGTGTCACTGAGAGTACCTGTGGGAGTGTGTGTCACTGAGAGTACCTGTGGGAGTGTGTGTTTGTCAGTGAGAGTACCTGTGGGAGTGTGTTTGTGTCACTGAGAGTACCTGTGGGAGTGTGTGTGTGTCACTGAGAGTACCTGTGGGAGAGTGTGTATGTCACTGAGAGTACCTGTGGGAGTGCGTGTGTGTCTCTGTGAGTGCCTGTGGGAGTGTTTGTGCGAGTGCCACTGAGAGTACCTGTGGGAGTGAGTGTGTTACTGAGAGTACCTGTGGGAGTGTGTGAGTGTCACTGAGAGTACCTGTCAGAGTTAGGCAGTGTCCCTGAGAGTACCTGTGGGAGAGTGTCTGTGTCACTGAGAGTAGCTGAGGGAGTGTGTGTGTCACTGAGAGTACCTGTGGGAGTGTGTAAGTGAGTACCACTAAGAGTACCTGAGAGAGTGTGTGTTTGTCACTGAGAGTACCTGTGGGAGTGTGTAAGTGTCTCTGAGAGTACCGGTGGGAGTGTGTGTCACTGAGAGTACCCGTGGGAGTGTGTGTCACTGAGAGTACCTGTGGGAGTGTGTGTGTGTGTGTGTGTCCTGAGAGTACCTGTGGGAGTGTGTGTCACTGAGAGTACCTGTGGGAGTGTGTGTGTGTGTCATTGAGAGTACCTGTGGGAGTGTGTGTGTGTCACTGAGAGTACCTGTGGGAGTGTGTGTGTGTCGTTGAGAGTACCTGTGGGAGAGTATGTATGTCACTGAGAGTACCTGTGGGAGTGCGTGTGTGTCTCTGAGAGTGCCTGTGGGAGTGTGTGTGTCAGGGAGAGTACCTGTGGGAGTGTGTAAGTGTCACTGAGAGTACCTGTCTGAGTGTGGCAGTGTCTCTGAGAGTACCTGTAGGAGAGTGTCTGTGTCACTGAGAGTACCTGAGGGAGTGTGTGTTTGTCACTGAGAGTACCTGTGGGAGTATGTAAGTGAGTACCACTAAGAGTACCTGTGGGAGTGAATGTATGTCACTGAGAGTACCAGTCGGAGTGAGTGTGTGTGTCACTGAGAGAACCTGTGGGAGTGTGTGAGTGTCACTGAGAGTACCTGTCAGAGTTAGGCAGTGTCCCTGAGAGTACCTTTGGGAGAGTGTCTGTGTCACTGAGAGTACGTGTGGGAGTATGTGTCACTGAGAGTACCTGTGGGAGTGTGTTTTACTGAGAGTACCTGTGGGAGTCTGTGTGTGTGTCACTGAGAGTACCTGTGGGAGTGAGTTTTACTGAGAGAACCTTTGGGAGTGTGTGTATGTGTCACTGAGAGTACCTGTGGGAGTGTGTTTCACTGAGAGTACCTGTGGGTGTCTGTGAGTGTCACTGAGAGTACCTGTGGGAGTATGTGTCACTGAGAGTACCTGTGGGAGTGTGTGTCACTGAGAGTACCTGTAGGAGTGTGTGTGAGTACCTGTGAGTACCTATGGGAGTGCGTGTGTGTCACTGAGAGTACCTGTGGGAGTGTGGGAGTGTCTCTGAGAGTACATGTGGGAGTGTGTGTGTTAGTGTCTCTGAGAGTACCTGTGGGAGTGACTGTGTTAGTGTCTCTGTGAGTACCTGTGGGGAGTGTGGGGGTGCCACTGAGAGTACCTGAGGGAGTGTGTGTCACTGAGAGTACCTGTGGGAGTGTGTGTGTCAGTGAGAGTACCTGTGGGAGTGTGTGTGTGTGTGTGTGTCCTGAGAGTACCTGTGGGAGTGTGCCTCACTGAGAGTACCTGTGGGAGAGTGGGAGTGTCACTGAGAGTACCTGTGGGAGTGTGTGTGTGTCACTGAGAGTACCTGTGGGAGTGTGTGTGTGTCACTGAGAGTACCTGTGGGAGAGTGTGTATGTCACTGAGAGTACCTGTGGGAGTGCGTGTGTGTCTCTGAGAGTGCCTGTGGGAGTGTTTGTGCGAGTGCCACTGAGAGTACCTGTGGGAGTGTGTGTGTTACTGAGAGAACCTGTGGGAGTGTGTGAGTGTCACTGAGAGTACCTGTCAGAGTTAGGCAGTGTCCCTGAGAGTACCTTTGGGAGAGTGTCTGTGTCACTGAGAGTACCTGCGGGAGTGTGTGTGTCACTGAGAGTACCTGTGGGAGTGTGTAAGTGAGTACCACTAAGAGTACCTGAGGGAGTGTGTGTGTGTCACTGAGAGTACCTGTGGGAGTGTGTAAGTGTCTCTGAGAGTACCGGTGGGAGTGTGTGTCACTGAGAGTACCAGTGGGAGTGTGTGTGCGTCACTGAGAGTACCTGTGGGAGTGTGTGTGTCTCTGAAAGTACCTGTGGGAGTGTGCTTCACTGAGAGTACCTGTGGGAGTGTGTGTGTGTCCTGAGAGTACCTGTAGGAGTGCGTGTCACTGAGAGTACCTGTTATGGTGTGTGTGTCACTGAGAGTACCTGTGGAGTGTTTGTGTGTCACTGAGAGTACCTGTGGGAGTGTGTGAGTCACTGAGAGTACCTGTGGAAGTATGTGTGTGTCACTGAGAGTACCTGTGGGAGTGTGGGGTTGTCAATGAGAGTACCTCAGGGAGTGTGTGTGTTTAACTGAGAGTACCTGTGGGAGTGTGTATGTCAGTGAGAGTACCTGTGGGAATGTGTGTGTGTGTGTCACTGAGAGTATCTGTGGGAGTGTGGGAGTGCCACTGAGAGTACCTGTGGGAGTGTGTGTGTGTCCTGAGATTAACTGTGGGAGTGTGTGTCACTGAGAGTACCTGTGGGAGTGTGTGTCAATGAGAGTACCTGTGGGAGTGCATGTGTGTCACTGAGAGTACCTGTGGGAGTGTGTGTGTGTCCTGAGATTAACTGTGGGAGTGTGTGTCACTGAGAGTACCTGTGGGAATGTGTGTAACTGAGAGTACCTGTGGGAGTGTGTAAGTGTCTCTGAGAGTACCTGTGGGAGTGTGTGTCACTGAGAGTACCTGTGGGAGTGTGTATGTGTGTCATTGAGAGTACCTATGGGAGTAAGTGTGTGTCACTCAGAGTAACTGTGGGAGTGTGTGTCACTGATATTACCTGTAGGAGAGTGTAAGTGTCTCTGAGAGTACCTGTGGGAATGTGTGTCACTGAGAGTACCTGTGGGAGTGTGTGTGTGTGTCATTGAGAGTACCTGTGGGAGTGTGGGAGTGTCTCTGTAAGTACCTGTGGGAGTGTGGGAGTGTCTCTGAGAGTACCTGTGGGAGTGTTGGAGTGTCTTTGAGATTACCTGTGGTAGTGTGTGAGTGTCACTGAGAGTACCTGTGGGAGTGTGGGTCACTGAGATTACCTGTGGGAGTGTGTGTATGTCATTGAGAGTACCTGTGGGAATGTGTGTCACTGAGAGTACCTGTGGGAGTGTGTGTCACTGAGAGTACCTGTGGGAGTGTGTGTATGTCAGTGAGAGTACCTGTGGGAGTGTGTGTGTGTCACTGAGAGTACCTGTGGGAGTGTGTGTATGTCACTGAGAGTACCTGTGGGAGAGTGTGTATGTCACTGAGAGTACCTGTGGGAGTGCGTGTGTGTCTCTGAGAGTGCCTGTGGGAGTGTTTGTGCGAGTGCCACTGAGAGTACCTGTGGGAGTGAGTGTGTTACTGAGAGAACCTATGGGAGTGTGTGAGTGTCACTGAGAGTACCTGTCAGAGTTAGGCAGTGTCCCTGAGAGTACCTGTGGGAGAGTGTCTGTGTCACTGAGAGTACCTGAGGGAGTGTGTGTGTCACTGAGAGTACCTGTGGGAGTGTGTAAGTGAGTACCACTAAGAGTACCTGAGGGAGTGTGTGTGTGTCACTGAGAGTACCTGTGGGAGTGTGTAAGTGTCTCTGAGAGTACCGGTGGGAGTGTGTGTCACTGAGAGTACCAGTGGGAGTGTGTGTGCGTCACTAAGAGTACCTGTGGGAGTGTGTGTGTCTCTGAAAGTACCTGTGGGAGTGTGTGTGTCACTGAGAGTACCTGTGGAGTGTTTGTGTGTCACTGAGAGTACCTGTGGGAGTGTGTGTGTCACTGAGAGTACCTGTGGAGTGTTTGTGTGTCACTGAGAGTACCTGTGGGAGTGTGTGTGTCACTGAGAGTACCTGTGGAAGTATGTGTGTGTCACTGAGAGTACCTGTGGGAGTGTGGGGTTGTCAATGAGAGTACCTCAGGGAGTGTGTGTGTTTAACTGAGAGTACCTGTGGGAGTGTGTATGTCACTGAGAGTACCTGTGGGAATGTGTGTGTGTGTGTCACTGAGAGTACCTGTGGGAGTGTGGGAGTGCCACTAAGACCACCGGTGGGAGTGTGTGTCCTGAGATTAACTGTGGGAGTGTGTGTCACTGAGAGTAACTGTGGGAATGTGTGTCACTGATATTACCTGTAGGAGAGTGTAAGTGTCTCTGAGAGTACCTGTGGGAGTGTGTGTCACTGAGAGTACCTGTGGGAGTGAGTGTGTGTGTCATTGAGAGTACCTGTGGGAGTGTGTGTGTGTCACTGAGAGTACCTGTGGGAGTGTGGGAGTGTCTCTTTGAGTACCTGTGGGATTGTGGGAGTGTCTTTAAAAGTACCTGTGTGAGTGTGGGAGTGTCTCTGAGAGTACTTGTGTGAGTGTGAGAGTGTCTCTGAGAGTACCTGTGGGAGTGTGGGAGTGTCTCTGGAAGTACCTGTGGGAGTGTGGGAGTGTCTCTGAGAGTACCTGTGGGAGTGTTGGAGTGTCTCTGAGATTACCTGTGGGAGTGTTGGAATATCTCTGAGAGTACCTGTGGGAGTGTGTGTGTCTCACTGAGAGTACCTGTGGTAGAGTGTATGTGTCACTGAGAGTACCTGTGGGAGTGCGTGTGTGTCACTGAGAGTACCTGTGGGAGTGTGTTTGTGTCCTGAGAGTACCTGTGGGAGTGTGGGTCACTGAGAGTACCTGTGGGAGTGTGTGTGTCACTGAGAGTACCTGTGGGAGTGTGTGTATGTCAATGAGAGTACCTGTGGGAATGTGTGTCACTGAGAGTACCTGTGGGAGTGTGTGTCACTGAGAGTACCTGTGGGAGTGTGTGTTTGTCAGTGAGAGTACCTGTGGGAGTGTGTTTGTGTCACTGAGAGTACCTGTGGGAGTGTGTGTGAGTCACTGAGAGTACCTGTGGGAGAGTGTGTATGTCACTGAGAGTACCTGTGGGAGTGCGTGTGTGTCTCTGTGAGTGCCTGTGGGAGTGTTTGTGCGAGTGCCACTGAGAGTACCTGTGGGAGTGAGTGTGTTACTGAGAGTACCTGTGGGAGTGTGTGAGTGTCACTGAGAGTACCTGTCAGAGTTAGGCAGTGTCCCTGAGAGTACCTGAGGGAGTGTGTGTGTCACTGAGAGTACCTGTGGGAGTGTGTAAGTGAGTACCACTAAGAGTACCTGAGAGAGTGTGTGTTTGTCACTGAGAGTACCTGTGGGAGTGTGTAAGTGTCTCTGAGAGTACCGGTGGGAGTGTGTGTCACTGAGAGTACCCGTGGGAGTGTGTGTCACTGAGAGTACCTGTGGGAGTGTGTGTGTGTGTGTGTGTCCTGAGAGTACCTGTGGGAGTGTGTGTCACTGAGAGTACCTGTGGGAGTGTGTGTGTGTGTCCTGAGAGTACCTGTGGGAGTGTGTGTCACTGAGAGTACCTGTGGGAGTGTGTGTGTGTCGTTGAGAGTACCTGTGGGAGAGTATGTATGTCACTGAGAGTACCTGTGGGAGTGCGTGTGTGTGTCTCTGAGAGTGCCTGTGGGAGTGTGTGTGTCAGGGAGAGTACCTGTGGGAGTGTGTAAGTGTCACTGAGAGTACCTGTGGGAGTATGTAAGTGAGTACCACTAAGAGTACCTGTGGGAGTGAATGTATGTCACTGAGAGTACCAGTCGGAGTGAGTGTGTGTGTCACTAAGAGTACGTGTGGGAGTATGTGTCACTGAGAGTACATGTGGGAGTGTGTTTTACTGAGAGTACCTGTGGGAGTCTGTGTGTGTGTCACTGAGAGTACCTGTGGGAGTGAGTTTTACTGAGAGTACCTTTGGGAGTGTGTGTATGTGTCACTGAGAGTACCTGTGGGAGTGTGTTTCACTGAGAGTACCTGTGGGTGTCTGTGAGTGTCACTGAGAGTACCTGTGGGAGTATGTGTCACTGAGAGTACCTGTGGGAGTGTGTGTGTCACTGAGAGTACCTGTAGGAGTGTGTGTGAGTACCTGTGAGTACCTATGGGAGTGCGTGTGTGTCACTGAGAGTACCTGTGGGAGTGTGGGAGTGTCTCTGAGAGTACATGTGGGAGTGTGTGTGTTAGTGTCTCTGAGAGTACCTGTGGGAGTGACTGTGTTAGTGTCTCTGTGAGTACCTGTGGGGAGTGTGGGGGTGCCACTGAGAGTACCTGTGGGAGTGTGTGTCACTGAGAGTACCTGTGGGAGTGTGTGTGTCAGTGAGAGTACCTGTGGGAGTGTGTGTGTGTGTGTGTGTCCTGAGAGTACCTGTGGGAGTGTGTGTCACTGAGAGTACCTGTGGGAGAGTGGGAGTGTCACTGAGAGTACCTGTGGGAGTGTGTGTGTGTCACTGAGAGTACCTGTGGGAGTATGTGTGTGTGTGTGTGTGTCATTGAGAGTACCTGTGGGAGTGTGTGTGTCATTGAGAGTACCTGTGGGAGTGTGTGTGTGTCACTGAGAGTACCTGTGGGAGTGTGTGTGTGTCTCTGAAAATACCTGTGGGAGTGTGATTCACTGAGAGCACCTGTGGGAGTGTGTGTGTGTCCTGAGAGTACTTGTGGGAGTGTGTGTCCTGAGAGTACCTGTGGTAGTGTGTGTGTCACTGAGAGTACCTGTAAAGTGTTTGTGTGTCACTGAGAGTACCTGTGGGAGTGTGTGTGTGTCACTGAGAGTACCTGTGGAAGTATGTGTGTGTCACTGAGAGTACCTGTGGGAGTGTGGGGGGAGTCAATGTGAGTACGTAAGGGAGTGTGTGTTTAACTGAGAGTACCTTTGGGAGTGTGTGTGTCACTGAGAGTACCTGTGGGAATGTGTGTGTGTGTGTCACTGAGAGTACCTGTGGGAGTGTGTTAGTGCCACTGAGACCACCGGTGGGAGTGTGTGTCAGTGAGAGTACCTGTGGGAGTGCATGTGTGTCACTGGGAGTACCTGTGGGAGTGTGTGTGTGTCCTGAGAGTAACTGTGGGAGCGTGTGTGTCACTGAGAGTACCTGTGGGAATGTGTGTCACTGAGAGTACCTGTGGGAGTGTGTAAGTGTCTCTGAGAGTACCTGTGGGAGTGTGTGTCACTGAGAGTACCTGTGGGAGTGTGTGTGTGTGTGTCATTGAGAGTACCTGTGGGAGTGTGTGTGTGTCACTGAGAGTACCTGTGGGAGTGTGTGTGTGTCACTGAGAGTACCTGTGGGAGAGTGTGTGTGTCTCTGAGAGTGCCTGTGGGAGTGTGTGTACGAGTGCTACTTAGAGTACCAGTGGGAGAGTGAGAGTGTCACTGAGAGTACCTGTGGGAGTGTGTGTGTGTCTCTGAAAGTACCTGTGGGAGTGTGTTTCACTGAGAGTACCTGTGGGAGTGTGTGTGTGTCCTGAGTGTACCTGTGGGAGTGTGTGTGTTAGTGTCTCTGAGAGTACCTGAAGGAGTGAGTGTGTGTCACTGAGAGTACCTGTGGGAGTGTGTGTGCGTCACTGAGAGTACCTGATGGAGAGTGGGAGTGTCACTGAGAGTACCTGTGGGAGTGTGTGTGTCTCTCTGAAAGTACCTGTGGGAGTGCGTTTCACTGAGAGTACCTGTGGGAGTGTGTGTGTGTCCTGAGAGTACTTGTGGGAGTGTGTTTCATTGAGAGTACCTGTGGTAGTGTGTGTGTCACTGAGAGTACCTGTGGAGTGTTTGTGTGTCACTGAGAGTACCTGTGGAGTGTTTGTGTGTCACTGAGAGTACCTGTGGGAGTGTGTGTGTGTCACTGAGAGTACCTGTGGAAGTATGTGTGTGTCACTGAGAGTACCTGTGGGAGTGTGGGGGTGTCAATGAGAGTACCTCAGGGAGTGTGTGTGTTTACCTGAGAGTACCTGTGGGAGTGTGTGTGTCACTGAGAGTACCTGTGGGAGTGTGTGTGTGTCACTGAGAGTACCTGTGGGAGTGTGTGTCACTTAGAGTACCTGTGGGAGTGTGTGTCACTAAGAGTACCTGTGGGAGTGTGTGTGTGTCAGTGAGAGTACATGTGGGAGTGTGTATGTGTCACTGAGAGTACCTGTGGGAGTGTGTAAGTGTCACTGAGAGTACCTGTCTGAGTGTAGCAGTGTCTCTGAGAGTACCTGTGGGAGAGTGTCTGTGTCACTGAGAGTACCTGAGGGAGTGTGTGTTTGTCACTGAGAGTACCTGTGGGAGTGTGTAAGTGAGTACCACTAAGAGTACCTGAAGGAGTGAATGTATGTCACTGAGTATACCAATCGGAGTGAGTGTGTGTGTCACTAAGAGTACGTGTGGGAGTGTGTTTCACTGAGAGTACCTGTGGGAGCCTGTGTGTGTCACTGAGAGTACCTGTGGGAGTATGTGTCACTGAGAGTACCTGTGGGAGTCTGTGAGTGTCACTGAGAGTACCTGTGGGAGTGTGTTTTACTGAGAGTACCTGTGGGAGTGTGTGTGTGTGTCACTGAGAGTACCTGTGGGTGTCTGTGAGTGTCACTGAGAGTACCTGTGGGAGTATGTGTCACTGAGAGTACCTGTGGCAGTGTGTGTCACTGAGAGTACCTGTGGGAGTGTGTTTTACTGAGAGTACCTGTGGGAGTGTGTGTGTGTGTCACTGCGAGTACCTGTGGGAGTGCGTGTGTGTAACTGAGAGTACCTGTGGGAGTGTGGGAGTGTCTCTGAGAGTACATGTGGGAGTGTGTGTGTTAGTGTCTCTGAGAGTACCTGTGGGAGTAAATGTGTTATGTCTCTGTGAGTACCTGTGGGGAGTGTGGGGGTGTCACTGAGAGTACCTGTGGGAGTGTGTGTCACTGAGAGTACCTGTGGGAGTGTGTGTGTGTTATTGTGTCCTGAGAGTACCTGTGGGAGTGTGTGTCACTGCGAGTACCTGTGGGAGTGTGTAAGTGCCACTGAGACCACCAGTGGGAGTGTGTGTCAATGAGAGTACCTGTGGGAGTGCATGTGTCACTGAGAGTACCTGTGGGAGTGTGTGTGTGTCCTGAGAGTAACTGTGGGAGTGTGTGTGTCACTGAGAGTACCTGTGGGAATGTGTGTCACTGAGAGTACCTGTGGGAGTGTGTAAGTGTCTCTGAGAGTACCTGTAGGAGTTTGTGTCACTGAGAGTACCTGTGGGAGTGTGTGTGTGTGTCATTGAGAGTACCTATGGGAGTAAGTGTGTGTCACTCAGAGTACTGTGGGAGTGTGTGTCACTGAGAGTACCTGTGGGAGTGTGTCACTGAGAGTACCTGTGGGAGTGTGTGTGTGTCAGTGAGAGTACCTGTGGGAGTGTGTGTGTGTCACAGAGAGTACCTGTGGGAGTGTGTGTGTGTCACTGAGAGTACCTGTGGGAGAGTGTGTATGTCACTGAGAGTACCTGTGGGAGTGCGTGTGTGTCTCTGAGAGTGCCTGTGGGAGTGTGTGTGCGAGTGCCACTGAGAGTACCTGTGGGAGAGAGTGTGTTACTGAGAGTACCTGTTGGAGTGTGAGTGTCACTGAGAGTACCTGTCGGAGTGTGGCAGTGTCTCTGAGAGTACCTGTGGGAGAGTGTCTGTGTCACTGAGAGTACCTGTAGGAGTGTGTAAATGAGTACCACTAAGAGTACCTGAGAGAGTGTGTGTGTCACTGAGAGTACCTGTGGGAGTGTGTAAGTGTCTCTGAGAGTACCGGTGGGAGTGTGTGTTACTGAGAGTACCTGTGGGAGTGTGTGTCACTGAGAGTACCTGTGGGAGTATGTGTGTGTGTGTGTGTCCTACAAGTGCCTGTGGGAGTGTGTGTCACTGAGAGTACCTGTGGGAGTGTGTGTGTGTGTCATTGAGAGTACCTGTGGGAGTGTGTGTGTGTCACTGAGAGTTCCTGTGGGAGTGTGTGTGTGTCACTGAGAGTACCTGTGGAAGAGTGTGTATGTCACTGAGAGTACCTGTGGGAGTGCGTGTGTCTCTGAGAGTGCCTGTGGGAGTGTGTGTGCGAGTGCCACTGAGAGTACCTGAGGGAGTGAGTGTGTGTCACTGAGAGTACCTGTGGGAGTGTGTGAGTGTCACTGAGAGTACCTGTGGGAGTGTAGGAGTGTCTCTTAGAGTACCTGTGGGTGTGTGGGAGTGTCTTTAAAAGTACCTGTGTGAGTGTGGGAGTGTCACTGAGAGTACCTGTGTGAGTGTGAGAGTGTCTTTAAAAGTACCTGTGTGAGTGTGGGAGTGTCACTAAGAGTACCTGAGTGAGTGTGGGAGTGTCTTTAAAAGTACCTGTGTGAGTGTGGGAGTGTCACTAAGAGTACCTGTGGGAGTGTGTGTGTGTCTCTGAGAGTACCTGTGGGAGAGTGTCTGTGTCTCAGAGAGTACCTGTGGGAGTGTGGGAGTGTCTCTGGAAGTACCTGTGGGAGTGTGGGAGTGTCTCTGGAAGTACCTGTGGGAGTGTGGGAGTGTCTCTGAGAGTACCTGTGGGAGTGTTGGAGTGTCTCTGAGAGTACCTGTGGGAGTGTGTGAGTGTCATTGAGAATACTTGAGGTAGTGTGTGAGTGTCACTTAGAGTACCTGTGGGAGTGTGTTTGTGTCCGGAGAGTACCTGTGGGAGTGTGTGTCACTGAGAGTACCTGTGGGAGTGTGTGTGTCACTAAGAGTACCTGTGGGAGTGTGTGTGTGTCACTGAGAGTACCTGTGGGAGTGTGTGTCACTGAGAGTACCTGTGGGAGTGTGTGTCACTGAGAGTACCTGTGGGAGAGTGTGTATGTCACTGAGAGTACCTGTGGGAGTGCGTGTGTGTCTCTGAAAGTACCTGTGGGAGTGTGTAAGTGAGTACCACTAAGAGTACCTGAGGGAGTGTGTGTGTGTCACTGAGAGTTCCTGTGGGAGTGTGTAAGTGTCTCTGAGAGTACCGCTGGGAGTGTGTGTCACTGAGAGTACCTGTGGGAGTGTGTGTCACTGAGAGTACCTGTGGGAGTGTGTGTCACTGAGAGTACCTGTGGGAGTGTGTGTCACTGAGAGTACCTGTGGGAGTGTGTGTGTGTGTG
The DNA here is from genome assembly GCF_040958095.1 of Procambarus clarkii. Classification (NCBI taxonomy): domain Eukaryota; kingdom Metazoa; phylum Arthropoda; class Malacostraca; order Decapoda; family Cambaridae; genus Procambarus; species Procambarus clarkii. Next base: position 3,266,272 of record NC_091150.1, on the reverse strand, counting down.
TCCTGAGAGTATCTGTGGGAGTGTGTGTGTCACTGAGAGTACCTGTGGGAGTGTGTGTGTGTGTCATTGAGAGTACCTGTGGGAGTGTGTGTGTGTCACTGAGAGTACCTGTGGTTGAGTGTGTATGTCACTGAGAGTACCTGTGGGAGTGCGTGTGTGTCACTGAGAGAACCTGTGGGTGTGTGTGTGTGTCACTGAGAGTACCTGTGGGAGAGTGTGTATGTCACTGAGAGTACCTGTGGGAGTGCGTGAGTGTCTCTGAGAGTACCTGTGGGAGTGTGTAAGTGAGTACCACTAAGAGTACCTGAGGGAGTGTGTGTGTGTCACTGAGAGTACCTGTGGGAGTGTGTAAGTGTCTCTGAGAGTACCGCTGGGAGTGTGTGTCACTGAGAGTACCTGTGGGAGTGTGTGTCACTGAGAGTACCTGTGGGAGTGTGTGTGTGTGTGTGTCCTGAGAGTACCTGTGGGAGTGTGGCAGTGTCTCTGAGAGTACCTGTGGGAGAGTGTCTGTGTCACTGAGAGTACCTGTAGGAGTGTGTAAATGAGTACCACTAAGAGTACCTGAGAGAGTGTGTGTGTCACTGAGAGTACCTGTCGGAGTGTGCCAGTGTCTCTGAGAGTACCTGTGGGAGAGTGTCTGTGTCACTGAGAGTACCTGTAGGAGTGTGTAAATGAGTACCACTAAGAGTACCTGAGAGAGTGTGTGTGTCACTGAGAGTACCTGTGGGAGTGTGTAAGTGTCTCTGAGAGTACCGGTGGGAGTGTGTGTTACTGAGAGTACCTGTGGGAGTGTGTGTCACTGAGAGTACCTGTGGGAGTATGTGTGTGTGTGTGTGTCCTGAGAGTGCCTGTGGGAGTGTGTGTCACTGAGAGTACCTGTGGGAGTGTGTGTGTGTGTGTCATTGAGAGTACCTGTGGGAGTGTGTGTGTGTCACTGAGAGTTCCTTTGGGAGTGTGTGTGTGTCACTGAGAGTACCTGTGGAAGAGTGTGTATGTCACTGAGAGTACCTGTGGGAGTGCGTGTGTGTCTCTGAGAGTGCCTGTGGGAGTGTGTGTGCGAGTGCCACTGAGAGTACCTGAGGGAGTGAGTGTGTGTCACTGAGAGTACCTGTGGGAGTGTGTGAGTGTCACTGAGAGTACCTGTGGGAGTGTAGGAGTGTCTCTTAGAGTACCTGTGGGAGTGTGGGAGTGTCTTTAGAAGTACCTGTGTGAGTGTGGGAGTGTCACTGAGAGTACCTGTGTGAGTGTGAGAGTGTCTTTAAAAGTACCTGTGTGAGTGTGGGAGTGTCACTAAGAGTACCTGTGTGAGTGTGGGAGTGTCTTTAAAAGTACCTGTGTGAGTGTGGGAGTGTCACTAAATATACCTGTGGGAGTGTGTGTGTGTCTATGAGAGTACCTGTGGGAGAGTGTCTGTGTCACAGAGAGTACCTGTGGGAGTGTGGGAGTGTCTCTGGAAGTACCTGTGGGAGTGTGGGAGTGTCTCTGAGAGTACCTGTGGGAGTGTTGGAGTGTCTCTGAGAGTACCTGTGGGAGTGTGTGAGTGTCATTGAGAATACTTGAGGTAGTGTGTGAGTGTCACTTAGAGTACCTGTGGGAGTGTGTTTGTGTCCGGAGAGTACCTGTGGGAGTGTGTGTCACTGAGAGTACCTGTGGGAGTGTGTGTGTCACTAAGAGTACCTGTGGGAGTGTGTGTGTGTCACTGAGAGTACCTGTGGGAGTGTGTGTCACTGAGAGTACCTGTGGGAGTGTGTGTCACTGAGAGTACCTGTGGGAGAGTGTGTATGTCACTGAGAGTACCTGTGGGAGTGCGTGTGTGTCTCTGAAATTACCTGTGGGAGTGTGTAAGTGAGTACCACTAAGAGTACCTGAGGGAGTGTGTGTGTGTCACTGAGAGTTCCTGTGGGAGTGTGTAAGTGTCTCTGAGAGTACCGCTGGGAGTGTGTGTCACTGAGAGTACCTGTGGGAGTGTGTGTCACTGAGAGTACCTGTGGGAGTGTGTGTCACTGAGAGTACCTGTGGGAGTGTGTGTCACTGAGAGTACCTGTGGGAGTGTGTGTGTGTGTGTCCTGAGAGTATCTGTGGGAGTGTGTGTGTCACTGAGAGTACCTGTGGGAGTGTGTGTGTGTGTCATTGAGAGTACCTGTGGGAGTGTGTGTGTGTGTCACTGAGAGTACCTGTGGTTGAGTGTGTATGTCACTGAGAGTACCTGTGGGAGTGCGTGTGTGTCACTGAGAGAACCTGTGGGTGTGTGTGTGTGTCACTGAGAGTACCTGTGGGAGAGTGTGTATGTCACTGAGAGTACCTGTGGGAGTGCGTGAGTGTCTCTGAGAGTACCTTTGGGAGTGTGTAAGTGAGTACCACTAAGAGTACCTGAGGGAGTGTGTGTGTGTCACTGAGAGTACCTGTGGGAGTGTGTAAGTGTCTCTGAGAGTACCGCTGGGAGTGTGTGTCACTGAGAGTACCTGTGGGAGTGTGTGTCACTGAGAGTACCTGTGGGAGTGTGTGTGTGTGTGTCCTGAGAGTACCTGTGGGAGTGTGTGTCACTGAGAGTACCTGTGGGAGTGTGTGTGTGTGTCATTGAGAGTACCTGTGGGAGTGTGTGTGTGTCACTGAGAGGACCTGTGGGAGTGCGTGTGTGTCTCTGAGAGTGCCTGTGGGAGTGTGTGTGTGTGTCATTGAGAATACCTGAGGTAGTGTGTGAGTGTCACTGAGAGTACCTGTGGGAGTGTGTTTGTGTCCTGAGAGTACCTGTGGGAGTGTGTGTCACTGAGAGTACCTGTGGGAGTGTGTGTGTCACTAAGAGTACCTGTGGGAGTGTGTGTGTGTCACTGAGAGTACCTGTGGGAGTGTGTAAGTGAGTACCACTAAGAGTACCTGAGGGAGTGTGTGTGTGTCACTGAGAGTACCTGTGGGAGTGTGTAAGTGTCTCTGAGAGTACCGCTGGGAGTGTGTGTCACTGAGAGTACCTGTGGGAGTGTGTGTCACTGAGAGTACCTGTGGGAGTGTGTGTGTGTGTGTGTCCTGAGAGTACCTGTGGGAGTGTGGCAGTGTCTCTGAGAGTACCTGTGGGAGAGTGTCTGTGTCACTGAGAGTACCTGTAGGAGTGTGTAAATGAGTACCACTAAGAGTACCTGAGAGAGTGTGTGTGTCACTGAGAGTACCTGTCGGAGTGTGGCAGTGTCTCTGAGAGTACCTGTGGGAGAGTGTCTGTGTCACTGAGAGTACCTGTAGGAGTGTGTAAATGAGTACCACTAAGAGTACCTGAGAGAGTGTGTGTGTCACTGAGAGTACCTGTGGGAGTGTGTAAGTGTCTCTGAGAGTACCGGTGGGAGTGTGTGTTACTGAGAGTACCTGTGGGAGTGTGTGTCACTGAGAGTACCTGTGGGAGTATGTGTGTGTGTGTGTGTCCTGAGAGTGCCTGTGGGAGTGTGTGTCACTGAGAGTACCTGTGGGAGTGTGTGTGTGTGTGTCATTGAGAGTACCTGTGGGAGTGTGTGTGTGTCACTGAGAGTTCCTTTGGGAGTGTGTGTGTGTCACTGAGAGTACCTGTGGAAGAGTGTGTATGTCACTGAGAGTACCTGTGGGAGTGCGTGTGTGTCTCTGAGAGTGCCTGTGGGAGTGTGTGTGCGAGTGCCACTGAGAGTACCTGAGGGAGTGAGTGTGTGTCACTGAGAGTACCTGTGGGAGTGTGTGAGTGTCACTGAGAGTACCTGTGGGAGTGTAGGAGTGTCTCTTAGAGTACCTGTGGGAGTGTCTTTAAAAGTACCTGTGTGAGTGTGGGAGTGTCACTGAGAGTACCTGTGTGAGTGTGAGAGTGTCTTTAAAAGTACCTGTGTGAGTGTGGGAGTGTCACTAAGAGTACCTGTGTGAGTGTGGGAGTGTCTTTAAAAGTACCTGTGTGAGTGTGGGAGTGTCACTAAGAGTACCTGTGGGAGTGTGTGTGTGTCTCTGAGAGTACCTGTGGGAGAGTGTCTGTGTCACAGAGAGTACCTGTGGGAGTGTGGGAGTGTCTCTGGAAGTACCTGTGGGAGTGTGGGAGTGTCTCTGAGAGTACCTGTGGGAGTGTTGGAGTGTCTCTGAGAGTACCTGTGGGAGTGTGTGAGTGTCATTGAGAATACTTGAGGTAGTGTGTGAGTGTCACTTAGAGTACCTGTGGGAGTGTGTTTGTGTCCGGAGAGTACCTGTGGGAGTGTGTGTCACTGAGAGTACCTGTGGGAGTGTGTGTGTCACTAAGAGTACCTGTGGGAGTGTGTGTGTGTCACTGAGAGTACCTGTGGGAGTGTGTGTCACTGAGAGTACCTGTGGGAGTGTGTGTCACTGAGAGTACCTGTGGGAGAGTGTGTATGTCACTGAGAGTACCTGTGGGAGTGCGTGTGTGTCTCTGAAATTACCTGTGGGAGTGTGTAAGTGAGTACCACTAAGAGTACCTGAGGGAGTGTGTGTGTGTCACTGAGAGTTCCTGTGGGAGTGTGTAAGTGTCTCTGAGAGTACCGCTGGGAGTGTGTGTCACTGAGAGTACCTGTGGGAGTGTGTGTCACTGAGAGTACCTGTGGGAGTGTGTGTCACTGAGAGTACCTGTGGGAGTGTGTGTCACTGAGAGTACCTGTGGGAGTGTGTGTGTGTGTGTCCTGAGAGTATCTGTGGGAGTGTGTGTGTCACTGAGAGTACCTGTGGGAGTGTGTGTGTGTGTCATTGAGAGTACCTGTGGGAGTGTGTGTGTGTCACTGAGAGTACCTGTGGTTGAGTGTGTATGTCAATGAGAGTACCTGTGGGAGTGCGTGTGTGTCACTGAGAGAACCTGTGGGTGTGTGTGTGTGTCACTGAGAGTACCTGTGGGAGAGTGTGTATGTCACTGAGAGTACCTGTGGGAGTGCGTGAGTGTCTCTGAGAGTACCTGTGGGAGTGTGTAAGTGAGTACCACTAAGAGTACCTGAGGGAGTGTGTGTGTGTCACTGAGAGTACCTGTGGGAGTGTGTAAGTGTCTCTGAGAGTACCGCTGGGAGTGTGTGTCACTGAGAGTACCTGTGGGAGTGTGTGTCACTGAGAGTACCTGTGGGAGTGTGTGTGTGTGTGTGTCCTGAGAGTACCTGTGGGAGTGTGTGTCACTGAGAGTACCTGTGGAAGTGTGTGTGTGTGTCATTGAGAGTACCTGTGGGAGTGTGTGTGTGTCACTAAGAGGACCTGTGGGAGTGCGTGTGTGTCTCTGAGAGTGCCTGTGGGAGTGTGTGTGTGTGTCATTGAGAATACCTGAGGTAGTGTGTGAGTGTCACTGAGAGTACCTGTGGGAGTGTGTTTGTGTCCTGAGAGTACCTGTTGGAGTGTGTGTCACTGAGAGTACCTGTGGGAGTGTGTGTGTCACTAAGAGTACCTGTGGGAGTGTGTGTGTGTCACTGAGAGTACCTGTGGGAGTGTGTGTTTGTCACTGAGAGTACCTGTGGGAGTGTGTGTGTGTCACTGAGAGTACCTGTGGGAGTGTGTGTGTGTCACTGAGAGTACCTGTGGGAGTGTGTGTGTGTCACTGAGAGTACCTGTGGGAGTGTGTGTCACTGAGAGTACCTGTGGGAGTGTGTGTCACTGAGAGTACCTGTGGGAGTGTGTGTCACTGAGAGTACCTGTGGGAGTGTGTAAGTGAGTACCACTAAGAGTACCTGAGGGAGTGTGTATGTGTCTCTGAGAGTACCGCTGGGAGTGTGTGTCACTGAGAGTACCTGTGGGAGTGTGTGTCACTGAGAGTACCTATGGTTGAGTGTGTATGTCACTGAGAGTACCTGTGGGAGTGCGTGTGTGTCTCTGAGAGTGCCTGTGGGAGTGTGTGTGCGAGTGCCACTGAGAGTACCTGAGGGAGTGAGTGTGTGTCACTGAGAGTACCTTTGGGAGTGTGTAAGTGTCACTGAGAGTACCTGTGGGAGTGTGGGAGTGTCTCTTAGAGTACCTGTGGGAGTGTCTCTTAGAGTACCTGTGGGAGTGTGGGAGTGTCATTAAAAGTACCTGTGTGAGTGTGGGAGTGTCACTGAGAGTAACTGTGGGAGCGTGTGTGTCACTGAGAGTACCTGTGGGAATGTGTGTCACTGAGAGTACCTGTGGGAGTGTGTAAGTGTCTCTGAGAGTACCTGTGGGAGTGTGTGTCACTGAGAGTACCTGTGGGAGTGTGTGTGTGTGTCATTGAGAGTACCTGTGGGAGTGTGTGTGTGTCACTGAGAGTACCTGTGGGAGTGTGTGTGTGTCACTGAGAGTACCTGTGGGAGAGTGTGTGTGTCTCTGAGAGTGCCTGTGGGAGTGTGTGTACGAGTGCTACTTAGAGTACCAGTGGGAGAGTGAGAGTGTCACTGAGAGTACCTGTGGGAGTGTGTGTGTGTCTCTGAAAGTACCTGTGGGAGTGTGTTTCACTGAGAGTACCTGTGGGAGTGTGTGTGTGTCCTGAGTGTACCTGTGGGAGTGTGTGTGTTAGTGTCTCTGAGAGTACCTGAAGGAGTGAGTGTGTCACTGAGAGTACCTGTGGGAGTGTGTGTGCGTCACTGAGAGTATCTGATGGAGAGTGGGAGTGTCACTGAGAGTACCTGTGGGAGTGTGTGTGTGTCTCTGAAAGTACCTGTGGGAGTGTGTTTCATTGAGAGTACCTGTGGTAGTGTGTGTGTCACTGAGAGTACCTGTGGAGTGTTTGTGTGTCACTGAGAGTACCTGTGGAAGTATGTGTGTGTCACTGAGAGTACCTGTGGGAGTGTGTGTGTGTCACTGAGAGTACCTGTGGAAGTATGTGTGTGTAACTGAGAGTACCTGTGGGAGTGTGGGGGTGTCAATGAGAGTACCTCAGGGAGTGTGTGTGTTTACCTGAGAGTACCTGTGGGAGTGTGTGTGTCACTGAGAGTACCTGTGGGAGTGTGTGTGTGTCACTGAGAGTACCTGTGGGAGTGTGTGTCACTTAGAGTACCTGTGGGAGTGTGTGTCACTAAGAGTACCTGTGGGAGTGTGTGTGTGTCAGTGAGAGTACATGTGGGAGTGTGTATGTGTCACTGAGAGTACCTGTTGGAGTGTGTAAGTGTCACTGAGAGTACCTGTCTGAGTGTGGCAGTGTCTCTGAGAGTACCTGTGGGAGAGTGTCTGTGTCACTGAGAGTACCTGAGGTAGTGTGTGTTTGTCACTGAGAGTACCAGTGGGAGTGTGTAAGTGAGTACCACTAAGAGTACCTGAAGGAGTGAATGTATGTCACTGAGAGTACCAGTCGGAGTGACTGTGTGTGTCACTAAGAGTACGTGTGGGAGTGTGTTTCACTGAGAGTACCTGTGGGAGTCTGTGAGTGTCACTGAGAGTACCTGTGGGAGTATGTGTCACTGAGAGGACCTGTGGGAGTGTGTGTCACTGAGAGAACCTGTGGGAGTGTGTGTGTGTGTCACTGAGAGTACCTGTGGGAGTATGTGTCACTGAGAGTACCTGTGGGAGTGTGTTTTACTGAGAGTACCTGTGGGAGTGTGTGTGTGTGTCACTGAGAGTACCTGTGGGAGTGTGTTTCACTGAGAGTACCTGTGGGTGTCTGTGAGTGTCACTGAGAGTACCTGTGAGAGTATGTGTAACTGAGAGTACCTGTGGCAGTGTGTCACTGAGAGTATCTGTAGGAGTGTGTGTGTGTCACTGCGAGTACCTGTGGGAGTGTGGGAGTGTCTCTGAGAGTACATGTGGGAGTGTGTGTGTTAGTGTCTCTGAGAGTACCTGTGGGAGTAAATGTGTTAGTGTCTCTGTGAGTACCTGTGGGGAGTGTGGGGGTGTCACTGAGAGTACCTGTGGGGGTGTGGGGGTGTTATTGTGTCCTGAGAGTACCTGTGGGAGTGTGTGTCACTGAGAGTACCTGTGGGAGTGTGTAAGTGCCACTGAGACCACCGGTGGGAGTGTGTGTCAATGAGAGTACCTGTGGGAGTGCATGTGTCACTGAGAGTACCTGTGGGAGTGTGTGTGTGTCCTGAGAGTAACTGTGGGAGTGTGTGTGTCACTGAGAGTACCTGTGGGAATGTGTGTCACTGAGAGTACGTGTGGGAGTGTGTAAGTGTCTCGGAGAGTACCTGTAGGAGTTTGTGTCACTGAGAGTACCTGTGGGAGTGTGTGTGTGTGTCATTGATAGTACCTATGGGAGTAAGTGTGTGTCACTCAGAGTAACTGTGGGAGTGTGTGTCACTGAGAGTACCTGTGGGAGTGTGTGTCACTGAGAGTACCTGTGGGAGTGTGTGTGTGTCAGTGAGAGTACCTGTGGGAGTGTGTGTGTGTCTCTGAGAGTACCTGTGGGAGAGTGTCTGTGTCTCAGTGAGTACCTGTGGGAGTGTGGGAGTGTCTCTGGAAGTACCTGTGGGAGTGTGGGAGTGTCTCTGAGAGTACCTGTGGGAGTGTTGGAGTGTCTCTGAGAGTACCTGTGGGAGTGTGTTTGTGTCCGGAGAGAACCTGTGGGAGTGTGTGTCACTGAGAGTACCTGTGGGAGTGTGTGTGTCACTAAGAGTACCTGTGGGAGTGTGTGTGTGTCACTGAGAGTACCTGTGGGAGTGTGTGTCACTGAGAGTACCTGTGGGAGTGTGTGTCACTGAGAGTACCTGTGGGAGAGTGTGTATGTCACTGAGAGTACCTGTGGGAGTGCGTGTGTGTCTCTGAAAGTACCTGTGGGAGTGTGTAAGTGAGTACCACTAAGAGTACCTGAGGGAGTGTGTGTGTGTCACTGAGAGTTCCTGTGGGAGTGTGTAAGTGTCTCTGAGAGTACCGCTGGGAGTGTGTGTCACTGAGAGTACCTGTGGGAGTGTGTGTCACTGAGAGTACCTGTGGGAGTGTGTGTCACTGAGAGTACCTGTGGGAGTGTGTGTGTGTGTGTCCTGAGAGTACCTGTGGGAGTGTGTGTGTCACTGAGAGTACCTGTGGGAGTGTGTGTGTGTGTCATTGAGAGTACCTGTGGGAGTGTCTGTGTGTCACTGAGAGTACCTGTGGTTGAGTGTGTATGTCACTGAGAGTACCTGTGGGAGTGCGTGTGTGTCACTGAGAGAACCTGTGGGTGTGTGTGTGTGTCACTGAGAGTACCTGTGGGAGAGTGTGTATGTCACTGAGAGTACCTGTGGGAGTGCGTGAGTGTCTCTGAGAGTACCTGTGGGAGTGTGTAAGTGAGTACCACTAAGAGTACCTGAGGGAGGGTGTGTGTGTCACTGAGAGTACCTGTGGGAGTGTGTAAGTGTCTCTGAGAGTACCGCTGGGAGTGTGTGTCACTGAGAATACCTGTGGGAGTGTGTGTCACTGAGAGTACCTGTGGGAGTGTGTGTGTGTGTGTGTCCTGAGAGTACCTGTGGGAGTGTGTGTCACTGAGAGTACCTGTGGAAGTGTGTGTGTGTGTCATTGAGAGTACCTGTGGGAGTGTGTGTGTGTCACTGAGAGTACCTGTGGGAGTGCGTGTGTGTCTCTGAGAGTGCCTGTGGGAGTGTGTGTGTGTGTGTCTTTGAGAATACCTGAGGTAGTGTGTGAGTGTCACTGAGAGTACCTGTGGGAGTGTGTTTGTGTCCTGAGAGTACCTGTGGGAGTGTGTGTCACTGAGAGTACCTGTGGGAGTATGTGTGTCACTAAGAGTACCTGTGGGAGTGTGTGTGTGTCACTGAGAGTACCTGTGGGAGTCTGTGAGTGTCACTGAGAGTACCTGTGGGAGTATGTGTCACTGAGAGTACCTGTGGGAGTGTGTGTTACTGAGAGAACCTGTGGGAGTGTGTGTGTGTGTCACTGAGAGTACCTGTGTGAGTATATGTCACTGAGAGTACCTGTGGGAGTGTGTTTTACTGAGAGTACCTGTGGGAGTGTGTGTGTGTGTCAATGAGAGTACCTGTGGGAGTGTGTTTCACTGAGAGTACCTGTGGGTGTCTGTGAGTATCACTGAGAGTACCTGTGGGAGTATGTGTCACTGAGAGTACCTGTGGCAGTGTGTCACTGAGAGTACCTGTAGGAGTGTGTGTGTGTCACTGCGAGTACCTGTGGGAGTGTGGGAGTGTCTCTGAGAGTACATGCGGGAGTGTGTGTGTTAGTGTCTCTGAGAGTACCTGTGGGAGTAAATGTGTTAGTGTCTCTGTGAGTACCTGTGGGGAGTGTGGGGGTGTCACTGAGAGTACCTGTGGGAGTGTGTGTCACTGAGAGTACCTGTGGGAGTGTGTGTGTGTTATTGTGTCCTGAGAGTACCTGTGGGAGTGTGTGTCACTGAGAGTACCTGTGGGAGTGTGTAAGTGCCACTGAGACCACCGGTGGGAGTGTGTGTCAATGAGAGTACCTGTGGGAGTGCATTTGTCACTGAGAGTACCTGTGGGAGTGTGTGTGTGTCCTGAGAGTAACTGTGGGAGTGTGTGTGTCACTGAGAGTACCTGTGGGAATGTGTGTCACTGAGAGTACCTGTGGGAGTGTGTAAGTGTCTCTGAGAGTACCTGTAGGAGTTTGTGTCACTGAGAGTACCTGTGGGAGTGTGTGTGTGTGTCATTGAGAGTACCTATGGGAGTAGGTATGTGTCACTCAGAGTAACTGTGGGAGTGTGTGTCACTGAGAGTACCTGTGGGAGTGTGTGTCACTGAGAGTACCTGTGGGAGTGTGTGTGTGTCAGTGAGAGTACCTGTGGGAGTGTGTGTGTGTCTCTGAGAGTACCTGTGGGAGAGTGTCTGTGTCTCAGAGAGTACCTGTGGGAGTGTGGGAGTGTCTCTGGAAGTACCTGTGGGAGTGTGGGAGTGTCTCTGAGAGTACCTGTGGGAGTGTTGGAGTGTCTCTGAGAGTACCTGTGGGAGTGTGTTTGTGTCCGGAGAGTACCTGTGGGAGTGTGTGTCACTGAGAGTACCTGTGGGAGTGTGTGTGTCACTAAGAGTACCTGTGGGAGTGTGTGTGTGTCACTGAGAGTACCTGTGGGAGTGTGTGTCACTGAGAGTACCTGTGGGAGTGTGTGTCACTGAGAGTACCTGTGGGAGAGTGTGTATGTCACTGAGAGTACCTGTGGGAGTGCGTGTGTGTCTCTGAAAGTACCTGTGGGAGTGTGTAAGTGAGTACCACTATTAGTACCTGAGGGAGTGTGTGTGTGTCACTGAGAGTTCCTGTGGGAGTGTGTAAGTGTCTCTGAGAGTACCGCTGGGAGTGTGTGTCACTGAGAGTACCTGTGGGAGTGTGTGTGTGTGTGTCCTGAGAGTACCTGTGGGAGTGTGTGTGTCACTGAGAGTACCTGTGGGAGTGTGTGTGTGTGTCATTGAGAGTACCTGTGGGAGTGTGTGTGTGTCACTGAGAGTACCTGTGGTTGAGTGTGTATGTCACTGAGAGTACCTGTGGGAGTGCGTGTGTGTCACTGAGAGAACCTGTGGGTGTGTGTGTGTGTCACTGAGAGTACCTGTGGGAGAGTGTGTATGTCACTGAGAGTACCTGTGGGAGTGCGTGAGTGTCTCTGAGAGTACCTGTGGGAGTGTGTAAGTGAGTACCACTAAGAGTACCTGAGGGAGGGTGTGTGTGTCACTGAGAGTACCTGTGGGAGTGTGTAAGTGTCTCTGAGAGTACCGCTGGGAGTGTGTGTCACTGAGAATACCTGTGGGAGTGTGTGTCACTGAGAGTACCTGTGGGAGTGCGTGTGTGTCTCTGAGAGTGCCTGTGGGAGTGTGTGTGTGTGTCATTGAGAATACCTGAGGTAGTGTGTGAGTGTCACTGAGAGTACCTGTGGGAGTGTGTTTGTGTCCTGAGAGTACCTGTGGGAGTGTGTGTCACTGAGAGTACCTGTGGGAGTGTGTGTGTCACTAAGAGTACCTGTGGGAGTGTGTGTGTGTCACTGAGAGTACCTGTGGGAGTGTGTGTTTGTCACTGAGAGTACCTGTGGGAGTGTGTGTGTGTCACTGAGAGTACCTGTGGGAGTGTGTGTGTGTCACTGAGAGTACCTGTGGGAGTGTGTGTGTGTCACTGAGAGTACCTGTGGGAGTGTGTGTCACTGAGAGTACCTGTGGGAGTGTGTGTCACTGAGAGTACCTGTGGGAGTGTGTAAGTGAGTACCACTAAGAGTACCTGAGGGAGTGTGTATGTGTCTCTGAGAGTACCGCTGGGAGTGTGTGTCACTGAGAGTACCTGTGCGAGTGTGTGTCACTGAGAGTACCTGTGGTTGAGTGTGTATGTCACTGAGAGTACCTGTGGGAGTGCGTGTGTGTCTCTGAGAGTGCCTGTGGGAGTGTGTGTGCGAGTGCCACTGAGAGTACCTGAGGGAGTGAGTGTGTCACTGAGAGTACCTTTGGGAGTGTGTAAGTGTCACTGAGAGTACCTGTGGGAGTGTGGGAGTGTCTCTTAGAGTACCTGTGGGAGTGTGGGAGTGTCATTAAAAGTACCTGTGTGAGTGTGGGAGTGTCACTGAGAGTACCTGTGGGAGTGTGGGGGTGTCTTTAAAAGTACCTGTGTGAGTGTGGGATTGTCACTAAGAGTACCTGTGGGAGTGTGTAAGTGTCACTGAGAGTACCTGTCTGAGTGTGGCAGTGTCTCTGAGAGTACCTGTGGGAGAGTGTCTGTGTCACTGAGAGTACCTGAGGGAGTGTGTGTGTGTCACTGAGAGTACCTGTGGGAGTGTGTAAGTGAGTACCACTAAGAGTACCTGTGGGAGTGCGTGTGTGTCTCTGAGAGTGCCTGTGGGAATGTGTGTGCGAGTGCCACTGAGAGTACCTGAGAGAGTGAGTGTGTGTCACTGAGAGTACCTGTGGGAGTCTGTGAGTGTCACTGAGAGTACCTGTGGGAGTGTGTTTCACTGAGAGTACCTGTGGGAGTGTGTTTCACTGAGAGTACCTGTGGGTATCTGTGAGTGTCACTGAGAGTACCTGTGGGAGTATGTGTCACTGAGAGTACCTGTGGGAGTATGTGTCGCTGAGAGTACCTGTGGGAGTGTGTGTCACTGCGAGTACCTGTGGGAGTGTGTGTGTGTCACTGAGAGTACCTGTGGGAGTGCGTGTGTGACTCTGAGAGTACCTGTGGGAGTGCGTGTGTGTCTCTGAGAGTACCTGTGGGATTGTGTGTGAGTGTCTCTGAGAGTACCTGTGGGATTGTGTGTGAGTGTCACTGATAGTACCTGTGGGAGTGTGTGTTTCTGAGAGTACCTGTGGGAGTGAGTGAGTGTGTCTGAGAGTACCTGTCTGAGGGAGTGTGTGTCACTGAGAGTTCTTATGGTAGTGTGTGTGAGAGTGTCACTAAGAGTACCCTGTGGGAGTGTGTGTGTGTCACTGAGAGTACCTATGGGAGTGTGTGTGTGTCACTGAGAGTACCTGTGGGAGCGTGCCTGTCACTGAGAGTACCTGTGGGGACTGTGTTTGTGTCACTGAGAGTACCTGAGTGAGTGTGTGTCACTGAGAGTACCTGTGGGAGTGTGGGAATGTCACTGAGAGTTCCTGTGGGAGTGTGTGAGTGTCACTGAGAGTACCTGCGAAAGTACTCACCTAATTGTACTCACCTAATTGTGCTTGCGGGGGTTGAGCTTTGGCTCTTTGGTCCCGCCTCTCAACTGTCAATCAACTGGTGTACAGATTCCTGAGCCTATTGGGCTCTATCATATCTACATTTGAAACTGTGTATGGAGTCAGCCTCCACCACATCACTTCCTAGTGCATTCCATTTATTAACTACTCTGACACTGAAAAAATTCTTTCTAACGTCTCTGTGGCTCATCTGAGTACTAAGTTTCCACCTGTGCCCCCTTGTTCGTGTCCCACCCGTGCTGAAGAGTTTGTCTTTGTCCACCCTGTCAATTCCCCTGAGAATTTTGTAGGTGGTTATCATGTCTCCCCTTACTCTTCTGTTTTCCAGGGATGTGAGGTTCAGCTCCTTTAGCCTTTCCTCGTAGCTCAATCCTCTCAGTTCCGTGACGAGCCTGGTGGCATACCGCTGAATCTTCTCTAACTTTGTCTTGTGTTTAACTAGGTATGGACTCCAGGCTTTAGCTGCATACTCCAGGATTGGTCTTACATAAGTGGTATACAGGGTTCTGAAAGATTCCTTACACAAGTTTCTGAACTCAGTTCTTATGTTGGCCAGTCTAGCCAGTGTGTGTCAAAGTGTGTAAGTGTCACTGAGAGTACGTGTGGGATTGTGTGTGTGTCACTGAGAGTACCTGTGGGAGAGTGTGTGTGTCACTGAGAGTACCTGTGGGAGTGTGTGTGTGTCACTGAGAGTACCTGTGGGAGTGTGTGTGTCACTGAGAGTACCTGTGGGAGTGCGAGTGCGTCTCTGAGAGTGCCTGTGGCAGTGTGTGTGCGAGTGCCACTGAGAGTACCTGAGGGAGTGAGTGTGTGTCACTGAGAGTACCTATGGGAGTCTGTGAGTGTCACTGAGAGTACCTGTGGGGGTGTATTTCACTGAGAGTACCTGTGGGAGTGTGTTTCACTGAGAGTACCTGTGGGTATCTGTGAGTGTCACTGAGAGTACCTGTGGGAGTATGTGTCACTGAGAGTACCTGTGGGAGTATGTGTCACTGAGAGTACCTGTGGGAGTGTGTGTGTCACTGAGAGTACCTGTGGGAGTGCGTGTGCGTCTCTGAGAGTGCCTGTGGGAGTGTGTGTGCGAGTGCTACTGAGAGTACCTGAGGGAGTGAGTGTGTGTCACTGAGAGTACCTGTGGGAGTGTGTGAGTGTCACTGAGAGTACCTGTGTGAGTGTGGGAGTGTCTCTGAGATTACCTGTGGGAGTGTGGGAGTGTCTCTGAGAGTACCTCTGGGAGTGTGGGAATGTCTCTGGAAGTACCTGCGGGAGTGTGGGAGTGTCTCTGAGAGTACCTGTGGGAGTGTGGGAGTGTCACTGAGAGTACCTGTGGGGACTGTGTGTGTGTCACTGAGAGTACCTGAGTGAGTGTGTGTCACTGAGAGTACCTGTGGGAGTGTGGGAATGTCACTGAGAGTTCCTGTGGGAGTGTGTGAGTGTCACTGAGAGTACCTGCGAAAGTACTCACCTAATTGTACTCACCTAATTGTGCTTGCGGGGGTTGAGCTTTGGCTCTTTGGTCCCGCCTCTCAACTGTCAATCAACTGGTGTACAGATTCCTGAGCCTATTGGGCTCTATCATATCTACATTTGAAACTGTGTATGGAGTCAGCCTCCACCACATCACTTCCTAGTGCATTCCATTTATTAACTACTCTGACACTGAAAAAATTCTTTCTAACGTCTCTGTGGCTCATCTGAGTACTAAGTTTCCACCTGTGCCCCCTTGTTCGTGTCCCACCCGTGCTGAAGAGTTTGTCTTTGTCCACCCTGTCAATTCCCCTGAGAATTTTGTAGGTGGTTATCATGTCTCCCCTTACTCTTCTGTTTTCCAGGGATGTGAGGTTCAGCGCCTTTAGCCTTTCCTCGTAGCTCAATCCTCTCAGTTCCGTGACGAGCCTGGTGGCATACCGCTGAATCTTCTCTAACTTTGTCTTGTGTTTAACTAGGTATGGACTCCAGGCTTTAGCTGCATACTCCAGGATTGGTCTTACATAAGTGGTATACAGGGTTCTGAAAGATTCCTTACACAAGTTTCTGAACTCAGTTCTTATGTTGGCCAATCTAGCCAGTGTGTGTCAAAGTGTGTAAGTGTCACTGAGAGTACGTGTGGGAGTGTGTGTGTGTCACTGAGAGTACCTGTGGGAGAGTGTGTGTGTCACTGAGAGTACCTGTGGGAGTGTGTGTGTGTCACTGAGAGTACCTGTGGGAGTGTGTGTGTCACTGAGAGTACCTGTGGGAGTGCGTGTGCGTCTCTGAGAGTGCCTGTGGGAGTGTGTGTGCGAGTGCTACTGAGAGTACCTGAGGGAGTGAGTGTGTGTCACTGAGAGTACCTGTGGGAGTGTGTGAGTGTCACTGAGAGTACCTGTGTGAGTGTGGGAGTGTCTCTGAGATTACCTGTGGGAGTGTGGGAGTGTCTCTGAGAGTACCTGTGGGAGTGTGGGAATGTCTCTGGAAGTACCTGTGGGAGTGTGGGAGTGTCTCTGAGAGTACCTGTGGGAGTGTGGGAGTGTCACTGAGAGTAGTGTAAAGTGCGACTAGAACCGCGTGCACCACCTGCCCAGGTGGCTCTATTAGAGTCAGCTGGGCAGGTGGTGCGCAGGTGTCTAGTCGCACAGGGTTTTTGGGGGATTTTCCCGGAAGTTTGGCGCGTTTCGGACGCGTGTGAGCGTCCTGTGTTGGGGTATGTGGTCAGGAATGAGGGGAAGTCATGTTGTTGGGTGTCAGGTGGTGCGCGTCGTCCTAGTCGCAGCGCGTCGCTCTAGTCACAAAGGGTTTGGGGGGAATTTCCCGGATATTATGACGCGTGTCGGAGGAATGTGGTGCGCGCGGTTCTAGTCCTCGGGGTTTTGGGGAGCTTTTTCTGTGTGTTTGGGTCATGAAAGAGGGAAGCCATGTTGTTGGGGCTGTAGGAGAGTATGTGGTAGAGTAAGAAAATAGAAGGATAAGAGAGGAATAAGAGGAAAGAGTAGTTAGATATGTATGTGTGTTTGTCATAGACTTAATCCTGTGTGAGGATAATAGTTTGATGATAGTAAGTAAGTTGAGGTTGAGGGGATCCAACATAGTGGATATGTTGTTTGGGGAGGGGGAGGGGGGAGGGAGAGGAGAACCCACATACCTGAGAGGAAAGCCTGGACGTCCATTAGCTTCCCCCTACAGGAAGTCGTAAGTGGGAGAGGAGGGTAAGAGAGAGAGAGCAGCAGCCTCCTGCGGAAGTGACCCATTTGCCTTAAAGGGTTTTCGTTGTCTTAAGACCAGACTTGGAGATGTTCATCCCGCCACGATTCCCCCTCTACTGCGATTCCGGTAAGGAGGGGAGTGAGGTACATACTCCGCCAGCAGGGGTCCTCACCGGCAGACCCTCACCTGTCAGCCATCAATCACTTCCACCCCTCAGCACCCCACCACTCCCATACCATCAACCATTGTTCTGTGCAAACCCTTTTAGTATTATTATTTCTGTTAATATGTGTAAGCTATATCGTAACGTGAACAACATGGTGAGAGCAATAAACGAGGGAAAAGTAAACACATTATATATAAATTTATTTCTTTATTAAACACTTAAGTGATTTACAACGATAATAATAATAATAATAATAATAATATGACTTCTTCTTGGTGGTTTAGCTAGCAGACAGATGGGGAAAGCCTTACATAGTGTGTCAAGAACTACATACGTGTTGCTAAACAGTCCAATCTCACACAAGGCAGTCATAAGGGCAGTAAAGGCTTGCAGAGACACATAAAGGAGTCAGGACTGAAGCCCAACAATTCATTTTTAGCTAAGCAAGTTACAATCATGACGAGCTAGTTACAAAATTCAATATAAGTCAACACATCGCCACGGAGATGTGATCTCTACCTACAAATTGTTCATGTTAACTGTGATCATTGAAATGTATGCATGTTTACTCAATCTCCATCACCTCTTCGTCCTACATCCATTACTGTTGTGCAGAGGTTGTATCACACATCTGGCGTTATCATAGTAAGACTCCTGAATGAATGAACCGGCAGCCCCTCTCGCCGAGGTCCAGCCTTCGTGCTGGTTTGAGGTGTAGTGAGATGGAGGATGTAATGGGTCGGCCTTACCCTCTCCCCGTCCACCCCCACCAAACCCATACCCCTACCACCCCCCTCCATGGCCAAACCATCACTGCTCCCTTCCCAGACCAAGTGTTCTGTGCTAAGCCATAGTATCACCATTCTTTGCTCAAATAGCATTTTATTAAGAATATCCAGTCATAAGCGGGTCTTCAATCTTATTATTATAACAAATCTTAATTTGATGTAAACACAACTGCATGGGATATACATACATAACCTTGTAAGGTAACACGACCAACATGATGACATCGTTCTTTGCTCAAATATCATTAATGTAACGTGGACAATATACTAACTTCGTTCTTTGCCCAAATAACATTTTAAGAGTAACGAGCAACTTTCTGTCGATGTCTGAATAATGAAATGTAAATGTAAATGAAATGAATAATAATGAAATAATAAGAATAATAATGATAATAATAAGAATAATAATAATAATAATAATAATAAGAATAATAATAATAATAAGAATAATGAAATGTAAAACCATGTTTAGCCATTACAGCCAAACACAATAAAATATTTTTGTTCCACACATACAAATTCCAAGCAAAGTAAGCATATATACGGTAATATGGAAAACACAATCTTGCAAGCAAAGTAATCATATATACGATAATATGGAAAAACACAATCTTGTTACTATTATTAAATTGACTTGTTCATTATCCCGAGTTCAACACACTCTCTCTCTCTCTTATGACCTACATTATCCAATGTAAACAGTCCGGATGAGATGATAGTGAAATAGCTCTGGGTTAACAAATAATATTTTAAGAGTAACGAGCAACTTTCTGTTGATGTCTGAATAATGAAATGTAAAACCATGTTTAGCCATTACAGCCAAACACAATAAAATATTTTTGTTCCACACATACAAATTCCAAGCAAGTAAGCGTATATATGATAATATGGAAAAACACAGTCTTGATACTATTATTAAATTGACTTGTTCATTATCCCCGAGTTCAAGGCTGTCTCTCTTAAGACCTACATCATCCAATGTAAACACCAATCGATGAGAATAAGACCGGTGAGTCGGTAGTGAAATAGCTCTGGACTATGCCTATTTTCAGTTCTTGTAACACAGTCAATGTAGCGTAATGGGAAACCAGTCTTTCTACTGTCTACATAAATAGCGTTTGAAAATGTATGCAAGTCTAGACAAACTCCTATAGCCCTTACATTCTAACACAAATAAAATATTAGCACACGATTGCATCGCATTATATCATCATTAAGTAACGTGGAGAACAACTTTCTGGCTGTTGTCCGAATATCATTATTGAAATGCGAACCCCATTTAGCCAAACACAATATCTCCATTACATCTCATAGCATATGAATATTACGGTATACCAGTTTTATCCCTCTATAACACAATGTAACGTAACGCAACGTAACGCAAATCAACTTTCTACAGACCAAATATCGTTTTTAAATGAAAGTATGACTTAGTCCATCTTCATTACATCTCTCACCATATAAAATATTGACCTATACCAGTTTAGCCCTCTGTAACACAATGTAACGTAACGTAACGCAATCAACTTTTGCAGCCCAAAATGACACTTTTAAATAAAAGTACGACTTAGTCCATCTTCATTACATCTCTCACCATATAAAATATTGACCTATACCAGTTTAGCCATCTGTAACACAATGTAACGTAACGTAACGTAACGCAAATCAACTTTTGCAGCCCAAAATGACATTTTTAAATAAAGTATGACTTAGTCCGTCTCCATTACATCTCTTTCCATATGAATATTACGGACTACCAGTTTTAGCCCTCTGTAACACAATGTAACGTAACGGGGAAAATCAACTTTGTCGGATGAGCAAATAACATTATTGAAAATGACATCCATGTTTAGCCATTACATCCAAACACAAGAAAAATATCACCGCTTTTCTTGAGAAACTTATATGTGGAGATCATATCTCCAGAGTCCACACAATAAGCCACACATCACACATCTTCTGTTTTCAAATCGCAGCTCGCATCTAATTTAATGTTATTTTTTTTTTTTTTTCAGAAACTATGTTTTTGAGATTATGTCTCAAAGACAAGTATACCGTTGTTGTTGTTGTTGGTTTAAATTCAGCTACTTAGAACAAAAGTTGCAAAGTAGCACGGGCTATGGTGAGCCCCTAGTGGACTTACCCGGCACTGGGCTGTAACGCTAGAAGTATCATGGGCTAGAATCAAGAAGGGGTTAGTATCCTATGAACTTCACAGGTCTCAGCAACAACAGGCCATATTTGAGACAAAAACAGCCTGTGAACTCTGTGATGTACCTTTTAACGGAGAAGATGTAATCAAAGTCCATCATCACGACCACACAGTAAGATTCCACAATTATCAAGCAGCTTACTGTGATAGATGTAATTTGCAGTGTGTAAATTCATACAAGTTCCTATACATATTTTCACACAACGCTTCCTATGATTTAGGAGTAATCCTAAACGAGATGAGAGATAGACCAGGGAGTGAAATAGATATATTAGCCAAGGATGGATTTAAATTTATGAAAGTTGATGTGAACAACTTAAGATTTTTGGATAGTTTAGCCCTTCTCAACGGTTCGCTAGGAAGAATAGCCAAGGATCATATTGATAGTGGGAAACCTACCACATTCACTTTGGCTATGTTAAAAGGGGTAAATAAAGCGGCCATCCCAAAACTGCTCAAGGGTAAACAATCATTCTGCTATGATTATTTATCCTCTATGTCTGTGTTAGATGAACCACACCTCCCTTCTCGCGATAAGTTTTACAATACACTAAAAGACGAAGAGTTGTCAGAAACAGATTATAAACAAGCCTTAGAAATTTTTGATTTGGCTAAATGTCGCAACAAAGGGGAGTATCTGCTCCATTACCTCAAAGTGGACACAGGATTGCTAGCCGATGTGTTCACAGTCTGGCGAGACACCATGCTTGCTCTCTACAAATTAGACATTTCACACTACATTTCTTTACCCTCATTTGCTTGGGATGCGTTCTTGCTTAAATCGAAAGTTGAACTTGATGTTGTGTCAGACCCATTGTTATATGATTTACTTCCTCGGAATCTCCGAGGTGGGTTCACCAGTGTGACGAGACAGTACACAAATGTGGAGAACAGGCACACAGGCTTAGATCTAAGGGAAGATAGTAGCTACATCATTTACTTAGATTTTAATAGTCTTTACGGGGCGTGTATGACTGAACTGCTCCCTCGGGGTGGGATTCGGAAACTGACACACAATGAGCGTGACGTGCTGCTGGAGCAAGGCTTGGAGAATATCCCATGTGACAGGTCCAAGGGATATTGGGTGTTGTGTGATACACTGCAGGTCCGACCTGAGGTAGCTAGGTATACAGATGAACTGCCCCTTGTTCTTTCCCATACTTGCATTACCGAGGATCACATTTCACCCTACAGTAAGAATATTCTTACAGAAGAAAGTCGTGGGCTGCCTAAAAACAACACTAAATTAATTGCTTCTCACCTTCCTCAGAAAGATTACCTCGTTAGTCTGAACTTGTTACAGTTGCTCATGCGCATTGGATTAGAAGTCGCTAAAGTTCACGACATCTACGAATTCGAGCAGGAGAGCTACCTTAAAGACTTCATTGAAACCAATGTTCGTGAACGTGCCAGTACCAAATGCGCGATAAAAAAAAAGGCTTTCAAACTCGTATCAAACTCTATATATGGAAAGAGTCTCACAGATGTATCTAAATATGGGAACAAACACTATTTGGTCACAGATCGTAGACATTTTCTGAAACATGCTCGAAACCCATTCTTCAAGCGGAGTCTTTTGTTAAGTAAGGATCGTGTGATATGTACTATCAAGCAGAAGTCTCTCCTAGTCAACACTCCTACGTATCTGGGTTATCATATACTTCAAATTGCTAAGAGGCGACTCTATGAGTTCTGGTATGATGTTGTCAAACCTGCGTATGGGGATAAAGCGAGTCTGTTATATACAGACACAGACTCTTTCATCATTAAACTGGACTGTCAGGATGTGTTTGAAGAGTTGAATAAGTCTCCTCTCTTCGACTGTATGGATTTTAGTAATTTTTAATGACACACATCCATCCTACTCTAAAGCGCGAGAAGGTGAACTAGGTTTGCTCAAGTCTGAAATAGGCTCTAAGATTATTAACCAGTTAATTGCTCTCAGACCTAAAACATATTCGTTCACCACACATGATGGAGAACACACTTGTAAGTGTAAGGGCGTACCATACCATCTACAAGAGAAACTCTCACATGACTCATTTCAACACACTCTTGAAACAAACACTTCAATCAGGTATGTGTCGAGATCTATACGCAACGTGCAAGGAAAGATTTGTACATGTCGCAGTACCTGCAGAGGATTGTCAGCATTTGACGATAAACGCTACATTTTAAGCCCCACACAGTCCCTAGCGTATGGTCATCCTGATATTCCCAATAACAATGATGATGAGATGGATGTAGAAGTGAGAGAGGAGGAGGAGATGGAAGAAGTGTTTATGGAGGAGGAGGAAGTAGAGCAAGCACAGAGACTCTACCCAATATTCCGTCCCTGGAGCAAACGCGATGCTACAGCTCAGAAACTATTCAACCCTCGCTAGATTTTATGTTGTACAATTGTTAGGTAGTATTAAGATGGATGCCCCATATGACTAGAACTTTTTATACTAAATGAATAGGATGTTTAATATTATTGTTTGTGAACTGTAAGAACTATGATTAGTTTTAAAATAGGATGTTTAATATTATTGTTTGTGAACTCTAAGAACTATGATTAGTTTTAAAAAATATGATGTTTAATATTATTGTTTGTGAACTGTAAGAACTATGATTAGTTTTAAAAATAGGATGTTTAATATTATTGTTTGTGAACTGTAAGAACTATGTTTAGTTTAAAAAATGTTGTTGCTGTACATAAAATATGTGAATAAACACCTGTAAATGACTATGTTTGTATAAATACCACCTCAGTTCCTTAGTTTTTAGCAGTCTTAACGAAGCATTAATCATGGACAGTTCCTATGATATAATCCATGCGGAACATCTAGATATTTTCAGAGAACCATCTCGTGTTATTATTGCTGGTTATTCAAACAGCAGAAAATCCTACTTGTGTAGTAAACTTGTAAGGAAGTATCAACACAAGTTCTCCTCAATAATCATATGCGGAGGAGGTTACTCTGAATTACGATCAGATCCACAAATTAAAGGGAAGCTGATCGAGCATTCAACCATTATTGATCCTGTGGAAGAGCGAGTAGATAATGACTCGCATATCTTAGTAATCTATGATGACCTTTTTACAGAGTCTGCGAATTCAAAAATCGTATCAGACATGTTTACTAGGGGCCGACATTTCACGGTTTTCCGTCATATTGATTACTCAAAATATATTTTTTCCTTGTAAATATTCGAGGAATATTAGTTTAAATGCTTCTCATTTCATATTGGTTAAATCACGAGATCCTGTCACAAATTGAAACACTCGGACGACAAATATTTGGGAAAGTGGATTCAAAGAAATTTGTAGAGTTATATAAGCAAGTTATTAGCCAACCCTACGGCTATTTGCTAGTAGATCTGGGCTCGAACACTCCATCTACGATAACATTACGCGGTAATATTGTTCACGAACCGCCCTATGCGATAGTTTACCAATGGTGAGCAATGTAGTGTGAAATGTCTAATTTGTAGAGAGCAAGCATGGTGTCTCGCCAGACTGTGACACATCAGCTAGCAAACCTGTGTCCACTTTGAGGTAAAGGAGCAGATACTCCCCTATGTTGCGACATTTAGCCAAATCAAAAATTTCTAAAGGCTTGTTATAATCTTTTTCTGACAACTCTTCGTCTTTTAGTGTATTGTAAAACTTATCGCGAGAAGGGAGGTGTGGTTCATCTAACACAGACATAGAGGATAAATATCATAGCAGAATGATTGTTTTACCCTTGAGCAGTTTTGGGATGGCCGCTTTATTTACCCCTTTTAACATAGCCAAAGTGAATGTGGTAGGTTTCCCACTATCAATATGATCCTTGGCTATTCTTCCTAGCGAACCGTTGAGAAGGGCTAAACTATCCAAAAATCTTAAGTTGTTCACATCAACTTTCATAAATTTAAATCCATCCTTGGCTAATATATCTATTTCACTCCCTGGTCTATCTCTCATCTCGTTTAGGATTACTCCTAAATCATAGGAAGCGTTGTGTGAAAATGTGTATAGGAACTTGTATGAATTTACACACTGCAAATTACATCTATCACAGTAAGCTGCTTGATAATTGTGGAATCTTACTGTGTGGTCGTGATGACGGACTTTGATTACATCTTCTCCGTTAAAAGGTACATCACAGAGTTCACAGGCTGTTTTTGTCTCAAATATGGCCTGTTGTTGCTGAGACATGTGAAGTTCATAGGATACTAACCCTTCTTGATTCTAGCCCATGAGACTTCTAGCGTGGTTACAAGTGATTGGCCGCATCTTTACCCAAATAAGTATCTTTCTCAACAATATTCATCTGTCTGTCAATGATGATTTACGCATACGCCACTGCATTGTGACGTGTTACTATCATTCCCTTAGGGTTCGAGCGGTCTAACATGCACTCAAAGTCATAAAAGCCATGTGACTAGGACCATAATCCCCGTCCATAGTTACGGAAAGTAATCTTCCTCTCTGGTGGGTAGAATTTGAGAGTCTGATGTACTTTGCATGTACTTTCATGACTCTGCATGCTATCTGCTGGGAGTGATATCAAACAACAATGACAGAAGCTGTGATGACTTGGGATGCGATCTGGATTGCTGCGCATATTACGTACATATTGGTTAAAATCCTTAATTAATACTAAATGTTGAGCTTCCAACATCAGCAATGG
Source organism: Procambarus clarkii (assembly GCF_040958095.1). Taxonomy (NCBI): domain Eukaryota; kingdom Metazoa; phylum Arthropoda; class Malacostraca; order Decapoda; family Cambaridae; genus Procambarus; species Procambarus clarkii. Next base: position 3,241,805 of record NC_091150.1, on the reverse strand, counting down.
TATGACGTCTGTATATCACCCTCTTCCCTTCCTAGCTAGTGTAATGTAGTGTCGTTGTCGTCGTCTAGCGTTTTCATCTCTTTCTAGTGAATAGATGAATATACTGACTTTATTCATTTTCTCTACCTTGTGAATATCCTCGAATGTTACTGCAGAATTGACATCAGCTGGCCAATTCATGTTAAGTTCACAGTTACAGCCCAGTGCCAGGTAAGTCCACTAGGGGCTCACCATAGCCCGTGCTACTTTGCAACTTTTGTTCTAAGTAGCTGAATTTAAAACAACAACAACGGTAAACTTGTCTTTGAGACATAATCTCAAAAACATAGTTTCTGCAAAAAAAAAAAAATAACATTAAATTAGATGCGAGCTGCGATTTGAAAACAGAAGATGTGTGATGTGTGGCTTATTGTGTGGACTCTGGAGATATGATCTCCACATATAAGTTTCTCAAGAAAAGCGGTGATATTTTTCTTGTGTTTGGATGTAATGGCTAAACATGGATGTCATTTTCAATAATGTTATTTGCTCATCCGACAAAGTTGATTTTCCCCGTTACGTTACATTGTGTTACAGAGGGCTAAAACTGGTAGTCCGTAATATTCATATGGAAGGAGATGTAATGGAGACGGACTAAGTCATACTTTATTTAAAAATGTCATTTTGGGCTGCAAAAGTTGATTTGCGTTACGTTACGTTACGTTACATTGTGTTACAGATGGCTAAACTGGTATAGGTCAATATTTTATATGGTGAGAGATGTAATGAAGATGGACTAAGTCGTACTTTTATTTAAAAGTGTCATTTTGGGCTGCAAAAGTTGATTGCGTTACTTTACGTTACGTTACATTGTGTTACAGAGGGCTAAACTGGTATAGGTCAATATTTTATATGGTGAGAGATGTAATGAAGATGGACTAAGTCATACTTTCATTTAAAAACGATATTTGGGTCTGTAGAAAGTTGATTTGCGTTACGTTGCGTTACGTTACATTGTGTTATAGAGGGATAAACTGGTATACCGTAATATTCATATGCTATGAGATGATAATGGGAGATATTGTGTTTGGCTAAATGGGGGTTCGCATTTCAATAATGATATTCGGACAACAGCCAGAAAGTTGTTCTCCACGTTACTTAATGATGATATAATGCGATGCAATCGTGTGCTAATATTTTATTTGTGTTAGAATGTAAGGGCTATAGGAGTTTGTCTAGACTTGCATACATTTTCAAACGCTATTTATGTAGACAGTAGAAAGACTGGTTTCCCATTACGCTACATTGACTGTGTTACAAGAACTGAAAATAGGCATAGTCCAGAGCTATTTCACTACCGACTCACCGGTCTTATTCTCATCGATTGGTGTTTACATTGGATGATGTAGGTCTTAAGAGAGACAGCCTTGAACTCGGGGATAATGAACAAGTCAATTTAATAATAGTATCAAGACTGTGTTTTTCCATATTATCATATATACGCTTACTTGCTTGGAATTTGTATGTGTGGAACAAAAATATTTTATTGTGTTTGGCTGTAATGGCTAAACATGGTTTTACATTTCATTATTCAGACATCAACAGAAAGTTGCTCGTTACTCTTAAAATATTATTTGTTAACCCAGAGCTTATTTCACTATCATCTCATCCGGACTGTTTACATTGGATAATGTAGGTCTTAAGAGAGAGAGAGAGTGTGTTGAACTCGGGATAATGAACAAGTCAATTTAATAATAGTAACAAGATTGTGTTTTTCCATATTATCGTATATATGATTACTTTGCTTGCAAGATTGTGTTTTCCATATTACCGTATATATGCTTACTTTGCTTGGAATTTGTATGTGTGGAACAAAAATATTTTATTGTGTTTGGATGTAATGGCTAAATATGGTTTTACATTTCATTATTCAGACATCGACAGAAAGTTGCTCGTTACTCTTAAAATGTTATTTGGGCAAAGAACGAAGTTAGTATATTGTCCACGTTACATTAATGATATTTGAGCAAAGAACGATGTCATCATGTTGGTCGTGTTACCTTACAAGGTTATGTATGTATATCCCACGCAGTTGTGTTTACATCAAATTAAGATTTGTTATAATAATAAGATTGAAGACCCGCTTATGACTGGATATTCTTAAAAAAAATGCTATTTGAGCAAAGAATGGTGATACTAAGGCTTAGTACAGAACACTTGGTCTGGGAAGGGAGCAGTGATGGTTTGGCCATGGAGGGGGGTGGTAGGGGTATGGGTTTGGTGGGGGTGGACGGGGAGAGGGTAAGGCCGACCCATTACATCCTCCATCTCACTACACCTCAAACCAGCACGAAGGTTGGACCTCGGTGAGAGGGGCTTGCTGGTTCATTCATTCAGGAGTCTTGCTATGATAACGCCAGATGTGTGATACAACCTCTGCACAACAGTAATGGATGTAGGACGAAGAGGTGATGGAAATTGAGTAAACATGCATACATTTCATGATCACAGTTAACACGAACAATTTGTAGGTAGAGATCACGTCTCCGTGGCGATGTGTTGACTTATATTGAATTTTGTAACTAGCTCGTCATGATTGTAACTTGCTTAGCTAAAAATGAATTGTTGGGCTTCAGTCCTGACTCCTTTATGTGTCTCCACGTTATGATATAGCTTACACATATTAACAGAAATAATACTAAAAGGGTTTGCACAGAACAATGGTTGATGGTATGGGGAGAGGAGGGGATGAGGGGTGGGAGTGATTGATGGTTGGCAGGTGAGGGTCTGTCTGTCGGGAGGAGTATGTACCTCGCTCCTCCTTAACGAATCCGCAGTAGAGGAGGAACCGTGGTGGGATGAACATCGAAATGTCTTTAAGGCAATGGCCCACATCCGCAGGAGGCTGCTGCTCTCTCTCTCTTACCCCTCAACACTTACGACTTCCTGTAGGGGAAGCTAATGGACGTCCAGGCTTTCCTCTCAGGTATGGGGGTTCTCCTCTCCCTCCCCCCTCCCCCTCCCCAAACAACATATCCACTATGTTGGATCCACTCAACCTCTACTTACCTTACTATCATCAAACTATTATCGTCACACAGGATTAAGTCTATGACAAACACACATACATATCTAACTCTTTTCCGTGTAACATCCCTCCTGCTGGACTCTACTCTCTCATCCTCTCACACTTAGGGCTTCCTGTAGGGGGGAGTTAATGGTTTGTCTAACCGCAAAATGACCCCGAGCAGTCTCACGATGACGAGGGGAAGCTCCACTCACCCTTCCCTCCCTCCCTCCCTCCCCTAACCCTTCCCCACCCCAAACAACATAACAGACTATGTTGGGACTCCTCGCATCTACACTCAATCTCTACTTACTCACGATCATCAAAATTATTATCCTCACACAGGATTAAGTCTACGCAAAACACACATACATATTCATTTACTCCTTACTCTTATCCTTCTATT
>NC_091150.1:3210853-3235853 GCF_040958095.1 Procambarus clarkii | reverse complement strand
CACCGATCCTTGTGGTACTCCACTTGTTACTGTTCGCCAGTCCGACTTCTTGCCCCTTACCGTAACTCTTTGGCTCCTTCCTGTTAGGTAGTTCCTTATCCATGCTAGGACCTTTTCCCCCACCCCCGCCTGCCTCTCGAGTTTGAAGAGCAGTTTCATGTGCGGTACTTTATCAAAGGCATTTGGGCAGTCCAGATATATGCAGTCTGCCCAACCATCTCTGTCCTGTCTTGTGGGAGTGTGTGTGTGTGTGTGTCAATGAGAGTACCTGTGGGAGTGTGCATGTGTCACTGAGAGTACCTGTGGGAGTGTATGTCTCTGCGAGTACCTGTGAAAGTGTGTGTGTGTCTGTGAGAGTACCTGTGGGAGTGTGTGTCACTGAGATTACCTGTAGGAGAGTGTAAGTGTCTCTGAGAGTACCTGTGGGAGTGTGTGTCACTGAGAGTACCTTTGGGAGTGTGTGTGTGTGTCATATCTCTTTCTCTCTCTCTCTCTCTCTCTCTCTCTCTCTCTCTCTCTCTCTCTCTCTCTCTCTCTCTCTCTCTCTCTCTCTCTCTCTCTCTCTCTCTCTCTCTCTCTCTCTCTCTCTCTCTCTCTCTCTCTCTCTCTCTCTCTCTCTCTCTCTCTCTCTCTCTCTCTCTCTCTCTCTCTCTCTCGCTCTCTCTCTCTCTCTCTCTCGCTCTCTCTCTCTCTCTCTCTCTCTCTCTCTCTCTCTCTCTCTCTCTCTCTCTCTCTCTCTCTCTCTCTCTCTCTCTCTCTCTCTCTCTCTCTCTCTCTCTCTCTCTCTCTCTCTCTCTCTCTCTCTCTCTCTCTCTCTCTCTCTCTCTCTCTCTCTCTCTCTCTCTCTCTCTCTCTCTCTCTCTCTCTCGCTCTCTCTATCTCTCTCTCTCTCGCTCTCTCTATCTCTCTCTCTCTATCTCTCTCTCTCTCTCTCTCTCTCTCTCTCTCTCTCTCTCTCTCTCTCTCTCTCTCTCTCTCTCTCTCTCTCTCTCTCTCTCTCTCTCTCTCTTCCTCTCTCTCTTCTTCTCTCTCTTCTCTCTCTCTCTCTCTCTTAAGTTTCAAGCTTTCATCCATGTCCCCTCGTTCTGTTACTATTCCGTGTGAACATTTCGTCTATGTCCACTCTGTCAATCCCTCTGAGTATTTTATACGTTCCTATCATGTCCCCCTTCTCCCTTCTTCTTTCTTGTGTCGTAAGGCACAGTTCCCTCAGGCGCTCCTCATACCCTATCCCTCGTAGCTCTGGGACGAGTCTCGTTGCAAACCTCTAAACCTTTTCCAGTTTCATTATATGCTTCTTCAGATGGGGACTCCATGATGAGGCGGCATACTTTAAGACTGACTTCACGTAGGCAGTGTAAAGCGCCCTAAATGCCTCCTTACTTAGGTTTCTGAATGATGTTCTAACTTTTGCCAGTGTAGAGTACGCTGCTGTCGTTATCCTATTTATATGTGCCTCAGGAGATAGATTAGGTGTTACGTCCACACCCAGGTCACTTTCGCGTGTCGTCACAGGTAGGCTGTTCCCCTTCATTGTGTACTGTCCCTTTGGTCTCCTATCTCCTAGTCCCAGTTCCATAACTTTACATTTGCTCGTGTTGAATTCCAGTTGCCATTTCTCTGACCACCTCTGCAACCTGTTCAGGTCCTCTTGGAGGATCCTGCAATCCTCATCTGTCACAACTCTTCTCATCAACTTTGCGTCATCCGCAAACATCGACATGTAGGACTCTACGCCTGTAAACATGTCGTTAACATATACAAGAAATAAAATTGGTCCCAGCACCGATCCTTGTGGTACTCCACTTGTTACTGTTCGCCAGTTCGACTTCTTGCCCCTTACCGTAACTCTTTGGCTCCTTCCTGTTAGGTAGTTCCTTATCCATGCTAGGACCTTTTTCCCCACCCCCGCCTGCCTCTCGAGTTTGAAGAGCAGTTTCATGTGCGGTACTGTATCAAAGGCTTTTGGGCAGTCCAGATATATGCAGATTGCCCAACCATCTCTGTAATGTCTTGTGGGAGTGTGTGTGTGTGTGTGTCAATGAGAGTACCTGTGGGAGTGTGCATGTGTCACAGAGAGTACCTGTGGGAGTGTATGTCTCTGCGAATACCTGTGAAAGTGTGTGTGTGTGTGTCTGTGAGAGTACCTGTGGGAGTGTGTGTCACTGAGAGTACCTGTGGGAGTGTGTGAGTGTGTCTGAGAGTACCTGTAGGAGTATGTGTCACTGAGAGTACCTGTGGGAGTGTGTGAGTGTGTCTGAGAGTACCTGTAGGAGTGTGTGTCACTGAGAGTACCTGTGAAAGTGTGTGTCACTGAGAGTACCTGTTTGAGTGTGTGTGTGTCTCTGAGAGTACCGGAGGGAGTGTGGGAGTGTCACTGAGAGTACCTGTGAAAGTGTGTGTCACTGAGAGTACCTGTTTGAGTGTGTGTGTGTCTCTGAGAGTACCTATGAGAGTGTGTGTCACTGAGAGTACCTGTGGGAGTGTGTGAGTTTCAATGAGAGTACCTGTGGGATTGTGTGTTTCTGAGAGTACCTGTGGGAGTGTGGGAGTGTCACTGAGAGTACCTGTAGGAGTGTCTCTGAGAGTATCTGTGGGATTGTGTGTGTTAGTGTCTCTGTAAGTACCTGTGGGAGTGTGTGAGTGTCTCTGAGAGTACCTGTGGTAGTGTGGGAGTGTCTCTGAGAGTACCTGTGGGAGTGTGTGAGTGTCTCTAAGAGTACCTGTGGGGGAGTGTGTGAGTGTCAATGAGAGTACCTGTGGGAGTGTGGGAGTGTCTCTGAGAGTACTTGTGAGAGTGTGTGTTAGTGTCTCTGAGAGTACCTGAGGGAGTGAGCATGTTACTGTCTCTGAGAGAACCTGTGGGAGTGTGAGAGTGTCTCTGACAGTACCTGTGCGAGTGTGTATGTCTTTGAGAGTACCTGTGGGAGTGTGTGTGTCTCTGAGACTACCTGTGGGAGTGTGGGAGTGTCTCTAGAAGTACCTGTGGGAGTGTGGGAGTGTCTCTGAGAGTACCTGTGGAAGTGTGGGGGTGTCTCTAAAAGTACCTATGGGAGTGTGGGAGTGTCTCTGAGAGTACAATATGGGAGTGTGGGAGTGTCTCTGAGAGTTCCTTTGGGAGTGTGTGAGTGTCTCTGAGAGTACCTGTGGGAGTGGGTGTGTGTCACTGAGAGTACCTGTGGGAGTGTGTGTGTTTCTGAGAGTACCTGTGGGAGTGTGTGTGTGTCTCTGAGAGTACCTGTGGGAGTGTGTGTCACTGAGAGTACCTGTGGGAGTGTGTGTCACTGAGAGTACCTGTGGGAGTGTGTGTCACTGAGAGTACCTGTGGGAGTGTGTGAATGTTGTAACAACCCTGAACCTTAAATAATTATCTCTGAGCGCTATCCCTGTTGTAATTCTCTGTCTCTCTTCACTCAATACCCCAGCTTAACACTGTTACAGTCCAGTATGACCCCTCACTGCACTGCCACGAATATAAGAGGAATATTAAATGAGGAAGATACATCAAGGACAAGGGTTATTAATTTATAAAAAAAAATAATAAAAATCATTAAACACTGCCACCACCTTCCCGACCACCCATACCTGAATGTGTCTATCACCTATCCCCCAGGAAGGCAAGGAATCAGTAATTTGGGACTCCCGGGTAATATGAATTTCAGTAATAAATTTTGGAAAATTAGTTTGTTTAATTAATTTACGTTACTTATTTAAATCCAAGGGCAACTTTAGTATCTATTAACTGTAGGAGAACATGGGGGTTTCCAATTCAACACATAAAAATGACCAAGTAGAGAAATATATTAAAGAAGAGTTAAGTGAACACCACTGGACAAGTTATACAAATTATTTTATGAAACATGTAAATTAGTCAATATGAACATATACCCTAATCTATTCCCCTAGAGGCACAATGGATATCTACTGAGGACATGAATAAAGTGCACAATACCTTACAACCACACTGAGGCCAAGATGTTGATGGCTGCCCTCAGACCCTTTGGATGCGGGCGGGCGGCCCTTGTTCCACACACTCACTAGACACACTCGTGAAATTTTGTTTTACCAGCTTATTGCTGGAAAGGATTACTCCTCCCACCATCTAATACAGCCCCAGGGCTCCACCCATTATTTTGGCAATGGCCAAGCAGTCTCCGTGGTGTAGTGGTAAGACACTCGCCTGGCGTTCCGCGAGCGCTATGTCATGGGTTCGTATCCTGGCCGGGGAGGATTTACTGGGCGCAATTCCTTAACTGTAGCCTCTGTTTAACGCAACATTAAATTGTGTACTTGGATGAAAAAACGATTCTTCGCGGCAGGGGATCATATTCCAGGGACCATAGGATTAAGGACCTGCCCGAAACGCTACGCGTACTAGTGGCTGTACAAGAATGTTACAACTCTTGTATATATCTCAAAAAAAAAAAAAAAAAACTTTTAATACCTAGGCCTGAGGTCTGGCTCTCTAGGGCCAATAAGGACTTGGCCCTTATCTACTGCCAACCACCTTCCATGATCTGCCGTGGAAGACTACATGAATTCCTGAAGATTGAGTCAGCTCTCTCCAGCTATAGAAGGGGACAAGGCGCCTCTATGAAGACCAGTGCACCTGCGAGCAATGTTTACCACACTGATAAATTATGTTCAAGCCTGTCTCCTCCAAGATAAAGAGTAGGGACATTTGACTCGCCTGGTATGGGGAAGGGACCAGTGAGAGGGAAAAGAGAGGGACTTGAGAGGGGGGATGGAGAGGGATTTTTGAGTGGGGAGGATTGAGTGGGGGAAGCCAAAGGTATCACGGGGGCCAGGCTGCAAGACCACCTTCAGGTCAACCTCTTGGCCCTGACAAATGGGCGACAGGAAGGGGGGGGAGACGAATGACGGGCAAGGGGAGGGGAGAAAGGGAGAAGGAAGGTGGGGAGAGGGGAGAAGGGAGAACCAATGATCTGATCAATGAGCACCAGATCATTACAACTCCCCCTCCTTGGAAATTAAGAAATTTGTGTGTAAAGAAAGTTACACACACTTTTCTTATCCAGAAATCTTGCCATACCATAACCATTAACTCCAAAAACAACATTTTTAACCCAACACTATATTAACCCAATGCCTCAAAGCAAAAGAAATTATCTAATCCTAACTAATTCCATACAATCCTCCAACAACAATAATGGCACTCCCAAAAGGTGTGCCCTAGCATGTATTTATACCTATCAACACAACAGTAATAATACATAAAACATAAGGACAGAGACCGTCCCTATAATCCTGACTGTCCAACTTGGATGCAGCCCCGTACCCTTCCAACTACCTGGAAGACAAAACAACCTATACCTGTCTTGATAAAGTAACAAATAACTGTAAAGATCCATACCTAACAACTTACACTAGCTAAAATAATTCGATAGCCTACAGCTATCAATGTATTCCACCTGGAATAAAGAACGAACACATCACAGCACATCACATAGAAGCTTTAAAAAAACTCAATGTCATTAAAATTAAAAGAAATCAAATAGAGAACACTACCCATCAGGGTCCTCGTGTTCCACTCCACACCTGTGGCGACTACCCACCACAGCATATCAAGATTCTTAAAGTCTAATGAAAATACACAAAAAATATTTGTATTATTAAAAAAATTCAGTGTCCACAGACATGTCTGTTAACCAACACAACACACTGGATATGAGTTCCTCAAACTCCTAATATCCCAGAGTTCATACACAAGTCCACAACAGTGGACTTTCAACACATTTTTCAGACTGTGTACCACATCTTTATTATTCAGTAAACCACAAAAAAAAGTTAAAAAAAAATGTATATATAAATATCAGTATCTAGCATCTAGAAAAATCTAGATAAAGTTCCCCACTGATCAACGTTTCTAGAGACCCTACTAGATGGTTCTCAAACCGGTTGGCTCATAGAAACTTATCTAGAGACAGGGTAATTTTCTAGTAAAAATTTTCTAGATTTATTTCTCTATTTCACTAGTTCTAGTTTTCAACATTTAATACTGTTCCAGAGAACTTTCCGAAGGTGTATAGGTGCTTACTCTCAGATGGAAAATTAAAAGTTGAACTACCTGTTCCGAGTTAACACAGTTTACTCTATTAATACCATTTATGTTTATATGAAAACTTTCTATAAAGAAGTTCTATAGTTCTTTCCTGGTGACATTTCGGTGCTGTAGATTCCGGCGACTACCTCATGTTGCTTGAAGATCCTGGTCGTCTGGAAGTTCCATTTCCGGCCTCGGCCAACTGCGGACAGTACAGGGGGTCTCGTACTACCCGCACCTGACTTGAGTACTCACCTAGTTGTACTCACCTAGTTGTGCTTGCGGGGGTTGAGCTCTGGCTCTTTGGTCCCGCCTCTCAACCGTCAATCAACAGGTGTACAGGTTCATGAGCCTACTGGGCTCTATCATATCTACACTTGAAACTGTGTATGGAGTCAGCCTCCACCACATCACTTCCTAATGCATTCCATTTGTCAACCACTCTGACACTAAAAAAGTTGAGTGACAGCTGGCGGCTGTCAGCTCAGGTGGACCCCGCTAACAGGAACCCGGGTTCACCTCTTCTTATCGCTCCCATACAGCCCTAATGGATTGTTGTTAACCATGGCTGCCACAGTAGAGCACAGCTTCGACGTGTCACGATGTCTCGCGTTGATATTGAGGTTCGAGTGGCGTTGAAGAGGATGGCATTGTGACGGGACAGGTGGGCCCTGCCTCAGCTCCTGGGCGACGTCATCTACCAGCGTTTACTTGTTATCCCGGTACTACTGGGCCGGTACACCTTCCGTGCAACCCCTCGTGCAGCTGAGCTTGGGCCGAGGTACAGGGTTGTACCTCATCTGGCGATTCCGCAAGCACTCTGTAGGGGTAGTGCTGTTCGTACCCGAGACCACCGAGTTGCAACTTGGTTTCCACAGACGACGCAACCGCAGGTTTTGAGAGAGCTGACAAGTCCTGTGGGAGTGTGTGTCACTGAGAGTACCTGTGGGAGTGTGTGTGTCACTAAGAGTACCTGTGGGAGTGTGTGTGTGTCACTGAGAGTACCTGTGGGAGTCTGTGAATGTCACTGAGAGTACCTGTGGGAGTATGTGTCACTGAGAGTACCTGTGGGAGTGTGTGTCACTGAGAGAACCTGTGGGAGTGTGTGTGTGTGTCACTGAGAGTACCTGTGGGAGTATATGTCACTGAGAGTACCTGTGGGAGTGTGTTTTACTGAGAGTACCTGTGGGAGTGTGTGTGTGTGTCACTGAGAGTACCTGTGGGAGTGTGTTTCACTGAGAGTACCTGTGGGTGTCTGTGAGTGTCACTGAGAGTACCTGTGGGAGTATGTGTCACTGAGAGTACCTGTGGCAGTGTGTCACTGAGAGTACCTGTAGGAGTGTGTGTGTGTCACTGCGAGTACCTGTGGGAGTGTGGGAGTGTCTCTGAGAGTACATGTGGGAGTGTGTGTGTTAGTGTCTCTGAGAGTACCTGTGGGAGTAAATGTGTTAGTGTCTCTGTGAGTACCTGTGGGGAGTGTGGGGGTGTCACTGAGAGTACCTGTGGGAGTGTGTGTCACTGAGAGTACCTGTGGGAGTGTGTGTGTGTTATTGTGTCCTGAGAGTGCCTGTGGGAGTGTGTGTCACTGAGAGTACCTGTGGGAGTGTGTAAGTGCCACTGAGAATACCGGTGGGAGTGTGTGTCAATGAGAGTACCTGTGGGAGTGCATTTGTCACTGAGAGTACCTGTGGGAGTGTGTGTGTGTCCTGAGAGTAACTGTGGGAGTGTGTGTGTCACTGAGAGCACCTGTGGGAATGTGTGTCACTGAGAGTACCTGTGGGAGTGTGTAAGTGTCTCTGAGAGTACCTGTAGGAGTTTGTGTCACTGAGAGTACCTGTGGGAGTGTGTGTGTGTGTCATTGAGAGTACCTATTTGAGTAAGTGTGTGTCACTCAGAGTAACTGTGGGAGTGTGTGTCACTGAGAGTACCTGTGGGAGTGTGTGTCACTGAGAGTACCTGTGGGAGTGTGTGTGTGTCAGTGAGAGTACCTGTGGGAGTGTGTGTGTGTCTCTGAGAGTACCTGTGGGAGAGAGTCTGTGTCTCAGAGAGTACCTGTGGGAGTGTGGGAGTGTCTCTGGAAGTACCTGTGGGAGTGTGGGAGTGTCTCTGAGAGTACCTGTGGGAGTGTTGGAGTGTCTCTGAGAGTACCTGTGGGAGTGTGTTTGTGTCCGGAGAGTACCTGTGGGAGTGTGTGTCACTGAGAGTACCTGTGGGAGTGTGTGTGTCACTAAGAGTACCTGTGGGAGTGTGTGTGTGTCACTGAGAGTACCTGTGGGAGTGTGTGTCACTGAGAGTACCTGTGGGAGTGTGTGTCACTGAGAGTACCTGTGGGAGAGTGTGTATGTCACTGAGAGTACCTGTGGGAGTGCGTGTGTGTCTCTGAAAGTACCTGTGGGAGTGTGTAAGTGAGTACCACTAAGAGTACCTGAGGGAGTGTGTGTGTGTCACTGAGAGTTCCTGTGGGAGTGTGTAAGTGTCCCTGAGAGTACCGCTGGGAGTGTGTGTCACTGAGAGTACCTGTGGGAGTGTGTGTCACTGAGAGTACCTGTGGGAGTGTGTGTCACTGAGAGTACCTGTGGAAGTGTGTGTGTGTGTCCTGAGAGTACCTGTGGGAGTGTGTGTGTCACTGAGAGTACCTGTGGGAGTGTGTGTGTGTGTCATTGAGAGTACCCGTGGGAGTGTGTGTGTGTCACTGAGAGTACCTGTGGTTGAGTGTGTATGTCACTGAGAGTACCTGTGGGAGTGCGTGTGTGTCACTGAGAGAACCTGTGGGTGTGTGTGTGTGTCACTGAGAGTACCTGTGGGAGAGTGTGTATGTCACTGAGAGTACCTGTGGGAGTGCGTGAGTGTCTCTGAGAGTACCTGTGGGAGTGTGTAAGTGAGTACCACTAAGAGTACCTGAGGGAGGGTGTGTGTGTCACTGAGAGTACCTGTGGGAGTGTGTAAGTGTCTCTGAGAGTACCGCTGGGAGTGTGTGTCACTGAGAATACCTGTGGGAGTGTGTGTCACTGAGAGTACCTGTGGGAGTGTGTGTGTGTGTGTGTGTCCTGAGAGTACCTGTGGGAGTGTGTGTCACTGAGAGTACCTGTGGGAGTGTGTGTGTGTGTCATTGAGAGTACCTGTGGGAGTGTGTGTGTGTCACTGAGAGTACCTGTGGGAGTGCGTGTGTGTCTCTGAGAGTGCCTGTGGGAGTGTGTGTGTGTGTCATTGAGAATACCTGAGGTAGTGTGTGAGTGTCACTGAGAGTACCTGTGGGAGTGTGTTTGTGTCCTGAGAGTACCTGTGGGAGTGTGTGTCACTGAGAGTACCTGTGGGAGTGTGTGTGTGTCACTAAGAGTACCTGTGGGAGTGTGTGTGTGTCACTGAGAGTACCTGTGGGAGTGTGTGTTTGTCACTGAGAGTACCTGTGGGAGTGTGTGTGTGTGTCACTGAGAGTACCTGTGGGAGTGTGTGTGTGTCACTGAGAGTACCTGTGGGAGTGTGTGTGTGTCACTGAGAGTACCTGTGGGAGTGTGTGTCACTGAGAGTACCTGTGGGAGTGTGTGTCACTGAGAGTACCTGTGGGAGTGTGTAAGTGAGTACCACTAAGAGTACCTGAGGGAGTGTGTATGTGTCTCTGAGAGTACCGCTGGGAGTGTGTGTCACTGAGAGTACCTGTGGGAGTGTGTGTCACTGAGAGTACCTGTGGTTGAGTGTGTATGTCACTGAGAGTACCTGTGGGAGTGCGTGTGTGTCTCTGAGAGTGCCTGTGGGAGTGTGTGTGCGAGTGCCACTGAGAGTACCTGAGGGAGTGAGTGTGTCACTGAGAGTACCTTTGGGAGTGTGTAAGTGTCACTGAGAGTACCTGTGGGAGTGTGGGAGTGTCTCTTAGAGTACCTGTGGGAGTGTGGGAGTGTCACTAAGAGTACCTGTGGGAGTGTGTAAGTGTCACTGAGAGTACCTGTCTGAGTGTGGCAGTGTCTCTGAGAGTACCTGTGGGAGAGTGTCTGTGTCACTGAGAGTACCTGAGGGAGTGTGTGTGTGTCACTGAGAGTACCTGTGGGAGTGTGTAAGTGAGTACCACTAAGAGTACCTGTGGGAGTGCGTGTGTGTCTCTGAGAGTGCCTGTGGGAATGTTTGTGCGAGTGCCACTGAGAGTACCTGAGGGAGTGAGTGTGTGTCACTGAGAGTACCTGTGGGAGTCTGTGAGTGTCACTGAGAGTACCTGTGGGAGTGTGTTTCACTGAGAGTACCTGTGGGAGTGTGTTTCACTGAGAGTACCTGTGGGTATCTGTGAGTGTCACTGAGAGTACCTGTGGGAGTGAGTGTGTGTCACTGAGAGTACCTGTGGGAGTCTGTGAGTGTCACTGAGAGTACATGTGGGAGTGTGTTTCACTGAGAGTACCTGTGGGAGTATGTGTCACTGAGAGTACCTGTGGGAGTGTGTGTCACTGCGAGTACCTGTGGGAGTGTGTGTGTGTCACTGAGAGTACCTGTGGGAGTGCGTGTGTGACTCTGAGAGTACCTGTGGGAGTGCGTGTGTGTCTCTGAGAGTACCTGTGGGATTGTGTGTGAGTGTCTCTGAGAGTACCTGTGGGATTGTGTGTGAGTGTCACTGATAGTACCTGTGGGAGTGTGTGTTTCTGAGAGTACCTGTGGGAGTGAGTGAGTGTGTCTGAGAGTACCTGTCTGAGGGAGTGTGTGTCACTGAGAGTTCTTATGGTAGTGTGTGTGAGAGTGTCACTAAGAGTACCCTGTGGGAGTGTGTGTGTGTCACTGAGAGTACCTATGGGAGTGTGTGTGTGTCACTGAGAGTACCTGTGGGAGCGTGCCTGTCACTGAGAGTACCTGTGGGGACTGTGTTTGTGTCACTGAGAGTACCTGAGTGAGTGTGTGTCACTGAGAGTACCTGTGGGAGTGTGGGAATGTCACTGAGAGTTCCTGTGGGAGTGTGTGAGTGTCACTGAGAGTACCTGCGAAAGTACTCACCTAATTGTACTCACCTAATTGTGCTTGCGGGGGTTGAGCTTTGGCTCTTTGGTCCCGCCTCTCAACTGTCAATCAACTGGTGTACAGATTCCTGAGCCTATTGGGCTCTATCATATCTACATTTGAAACTGTGTATGGAGTCAGCCTCCACCACATCACTTCCTAGTGCATTCCATTTATTAACTACTCTGACACTGAAAAAATTCTTTCTAACGTCTCTGTGGCTCATCTGAGTACTAAGTTTCCACCTGTGCCCCCTTGTTCGTGTCCCACCCGTGCTGAAGAGTTTGTCTTTGTCCACCCTGTCAATTCCCCTGAGAATTTTGTAGGTGGTTATCATGTCTCCCCTTACTCTTCTGTTTTCCAGGGATGTGAGGTTCAGCTCCTTTAGCCTTTCCTCGTAGCTCAATCCTCTCAGTTCCGTGACGAGCCTGGTGGCATACCGCTGAATCTTCTCTAACTTTGTCTTGTGTTTAACTAGGTATGGACTCCAGGCTTTAGCTGCATACTCCAGGATTGGTCTTACATAAGTGGTATACAGGGTTCTGAAAGATTCCTTACACAAGTTTCTGAACTCAGTTCTTATGTTGGCCAGTCTAGCCAGTGTGTGTCAAAGTGTGTAAGTGTCACTGAGAGTACGTGTGGGATTGTGTGTGTGTCACTGAGAGTACCTGTGGGAGAGTGTGTGTGTCACTGAGAGTACCTGTGGGAGTGTGTGTGTGTCACTGAGAGTACCTGTGGGAGTGTGTGTGTCACTGAGAGTACCTGTGGGAGTGCGAGTGCGTCTCTGAGAGTGCCTGTGGCAGTGTGTGTGCGAGTGCCACTGAGAGTACCTGAGGGAGTGAGTGTGTGTCACTGAGAGTACCTGTGGGAGTCTGTGAGTGTCACTGAGAGTACCTGTGGGGGTGTATTTCACTGAGAGTACCTGTGGGAGTGTGTTTCACTGAGAGTACCTGTGGGTATCTGTGAGTGTCACTGAGAGTACCTGTGGGAGTATGTGTCACTGAGAGTACCTGTGGGAGTATGTGTCACTGAGAGTACCTGTGGGAGTGTGTGTGTCACTGAGAGTTCCTGTGGGAGTGCGTGTGCGTCTCTGAGAGTGCCTGTGGGAGTGTGTGTGCGAGTGCTACTGAGAGTACCTGAGGGAGTGAGTGTGTGTCACTGAGAGTACCTGTGGGAGTGTGTGAGTGTCACTGAGAGTACCTGTGTGAGTGTGGGAGTGTCTCTGAGATTACCTGTGGGAGTGTGGGAGTGTCTCTGAGAGTACCTGTGGGAGTGTGGGAATGTCTCTGGAAGTACCTGCGGGAGTGTGGGAGTGTCTCTGAGAGTACCTGTGGGAGTGTGGGAGTGTCACTGAGAGTACCTGTGGGGACTGTGTGTGTGTCACTGAGAGTACCTGAGTGAGTGTGTGTCATTGAGAGTACCTGTGGGAGTGTGGGAATGTCACTGAGAGTTCCTGTGGGAGTGTGTGAGTGTCACTGAGAGTACCTGCGAAAGTACTCACCTAATTGTACTCACCTAATTGTGCTTGCGGGGGTTGAGCTTTGGCTCTTTGGTCCCGCCTCTCAACTGTCAATCAACTGGTGTACAGATTCCTGAGCCTATTAGGCTCTATCATATCTACATTTGAAACTGTGTATGGAGTCAGCCTCCACCACATCACTTCCTAGTGCATTCCATTTATTAACTACTCTGACACTGAAAAAATTCTTTCTAACGTCTCTGTGGCTCATCTGAGTACTAAGTTTCCACCTGTGCCCCCTTGTTCGTGTCCCACCCGTGCTGAAGAGTTTGTCTTTGTCCACCCTGTCAATTCCCCTGAGAATTTTGTAGGTGGTTATCATGTCTCCCCTTACTCTTCTGTTTTCCAGGGATGTGAGGTTCAGCGCCTTTAGCCTTTCCTCGTAGCTCAATCCTCTCAGTTCCGTGACGAGCCTGGTGGCATACCGCTGAATCTTCTCTAACTTTGTCTTGTGTTTAACTAGGTATGGACTCCAGGCTTTAGCTGCATACTCCAGGATTGGTCTTACATAAGTGGTATACAGGGTTTTGAAAGATTCCTTACACAAGTTTCTGAACTCAGTTCTTATGTTGGCCAATCTAGCCAGTGTGTGTCAAAGTGTGTAAGTGTCACTGAGAGTACGTGTGGGAGTATGTGTGTGTCACTGAGAGTTCCTGTGGGAGAGTGTGTGTGTCACTGAGAGTACCTGTGGGAGTGTGTGTGTGTCACTGAGAGTACCTGTGGGAGTGTGTGTGTCACTGAGAGTACCTGTGGGAGTGCGTGTGCGTCTCTGAGAGTGCCTGTGGGAGTGTGTGTGCGAGTGCTACTGAGAGTACCTGAGGGAGTGAGTGTGTGTCACTGAGAGTACCTGTGGGAGTGTGTGAGTGTCACTGAGAGTACCTGTGTGAGTGTGGGAGTGTCTCTGAGATTACCTGTGGGAGTGTGGGAGTGTCTCTGAGAGTACCTGTGGGAGTGTGGGAATGTCTCTGGAAGTACCTGCGGGAGTGTGGGAGTGTCTCTGAGAGTACCTGTGGGAGTGTGGGAGTGTCACTGAGAGTAGTGTAAAGTGCGACTAGAACCGCGTGCACCACCTGCCCAGGTGGCTCTATTAGAGTCAGCTGGGCAGGTGGTGCGCAGGTGTCTAGTCGCACAGGGTTTTTGGGGGGATTTTCCCGGATGTTTGGCGCGTTTCGGACGCGTGTGAGCGTCCTGTGTTGGGGTATGTGGTCAGGAATGAGGGGAAGTCATGTTGTTGGGTGTCAGGTGGTGCGCGTCGTCCTAGTCGCAGCGCGTCGCTCTAGTCACAAAGGGTTTGGGGGGAATTTCCCGGATATTATGACGCGTGTCGGAGGAATGTGGTGCGCGCGGTTCTAGTCCTCGGGGTTTTGGGGAGCTTTTTCTGTGTGTTTGGGTCATGAAAGAGGGAAGCCATGTTGTTGGGGCTGTAGGAGAGTATGTGGTAGAGTAAGAAAATAGAAGGATAAGAGAGGAATAAGAGGAAAGAGTAGTTAGATATGTATGTGTGTTTGTCATAGACTTAATCCTGTGTGAGGATAATAGTTTGATGATAGTAAGTAAGTTGAGGTTGAGGGGATCCAACATAGTGGATATGTTGTTTGGGGAGGGGGAGGGGGGAGGGAGAGGAGAACCCACATACCTGAGAGGAAAGCCTGGACGTCCATTAGCTTCCCCCTACAGGAAGTCGTAAGTGGGAGAGGAGGGTAAGAGAGAGAGAGCAGCAGCCTCCTGCGGAAGTGACCCATTTGCCTTAAAGGGTTTTCGTTGTCTTAAGACCAGACTTGGAGATGTTCATCCCGCCACGATTCCCCCTCTACTGCGATTCCGGTAAGGAGGGGAGCGAGGTACATACTCCGCCAGCAGGGGTCCTCACCGGCAGACCCTCACCTGTCAGCCATCAATCACTTCCACCCCTCAGCACCCCACCACTCCCATACCATCAACCATTGTTCTGTGCAAACCCTTTTAGTATTATTATTTCTGTTAATATGTGTAAGCTATATCGTAACGTGAACAACATGGTGAGAGCAATAAACGAGGGAAAAGTAAACACATTATATATAAATTTATTTCTTTATTAAACACTTAAGTGATTTACAACGATAATAATAATAATAATAATAATATGACTTCTTCTTGGTGGTTTAGCTAGCAGACAGATGGGGAAAGCCTTACATAGTGTGTCAAGAACTACATACGTGTTGCTAAACAGTCCAATCTCACACAAGGCAGTCATAAGGGCAGTAAAGGCTTGCAGAGACACATAAAGGAGTCAGGACTGAAGCCCAACAATTCATTTTTAGCTAAGCAAGTTACAATCATGACGAGCTAGTTACAAAATTCAATATAAGTCAACACATCGCCACGGAGATGTGATCTCTACCTACAAATTGTTCATGTTAACTGTGATCATTGAAATGTATGCATGTTTACTCAATCTCCATCACCTCTTCGTCCTACATCCATTACTGTTGTGCAGAGGTTGTATCACACATCTGGCGTTATCATAGCAAGACTCCTGAATGAATGAACCGGCAGCCCCTCTCGCCGAGGTCCAGCCTTCGTGCTGGTTTGAGGTGTAGTGAGATGGAGGATGTAATGGGTCGGCCTTACCCTCTCCCCGTCCACCCCCACCAAACCCATACCCCTACCACCCCCCTCCATGGCCAAACCATCACTGCTCCCTTCCCAGACCAAGTGTTCTGTGCTAAGCCTTAGTATCACCATTCTTTGCTCAAATAGCATTTTATTAAGAATATCCAGTCATAAGCGGGTCTTCAATCTTATTATTATAACAAATCTTAATTTGATGTAAACACAACTGCGTGGGATATACATACATAACCTTGTAAGGTAACACGACCAACATGATGACATCGTTCTTTGCTCAAATATCATTAATGTAACGTGGACAATATACTAACTTCGTTCTTTGCCCAAATAACATTTTAAGAGTAACGAGCAACTTTCTGTCGATGTCTGAATAATGAAATGTAAATGTAAATGAAATGAATAATAATGAAATAATAAGAATAATAATGAGAATAATAATAAGAATAATAATAATAATAATAATAAGAATAATAATAATAAGAATAATAATGAAATGTAAAACCATGTTTAGCCATTACAGCCAAACACAATAAAATATTTTTGTTCCACACATACAAATTCCAAGCAAGTAAGCGTATATACGATAATATGGAAAAACACAGTCTTGATACTATTATTAAATTGACTTGTTCATTATCCCCGAGTTCAAGGCTGTCTCTCTTAAGACCTACATCATCCAATGTAAACACCAATCGATGAGAATAAGACCGGTGAGTCGGTAGTGAAATAGCTCTGGACTATGCCTATTTTCAGTTCTTGTAACACAGTCAATGTAGCGTAATGGGAAACCAGTCTTTCTACTGTCTACATAAATAGCGTTTGAAAATGTATGCAAGTCTAGACAAACTCCTATAGCCCTTACATTCTAACACAAATAAAATATTAGCACACGATTGCATCGCATTATATCATCATTAAGTAACGTGGAGAACAACTTTCTGGCTGTTGTCCGAATATCATTATTGAAATGCGAACCCCATTTAGCCAAACACAATATCTCCATTACATCTCATAGCATATGAATATTACGGTATACCAGTTTTATCCCTCTATAACACAATGTAACGTAACGCAACGTAACGCAAATCAACTTTCTACAGACCAAATATCGTTTTTAAATGAAAGTGTGACTTAGTCCATCTTCATTACATCTCTCACCATATAAAATATTGACCTATACCAGTTTAGCCCTCTGTAACACAATGTAACGTAACGTAACGCAATCAACTTTTGCAGCCCAAAATGACACTTTTAAATAAAAGTACGACTTAGTCCATCTTCATTACATCTCTCACCATATAAAATATTGACCTATACTAGTTTAGCCATCTGTAACACAATGTAACGTAACGTAACGTAACGCAAATCAACTTTTGCAGCCCAAAATGACATTTTTAAATAAAGTATGACTTAGTCCGTCTCCATTACATCTCTTTCCATATGAATATTACGGACTACCAGTTTTAGCCCTCTGTAACACAATGTAACGTAACGGGGAAAATCAACTTTGTCGGATGAGCAAATAACATTATTGAAAATGACATCCATGTTTAGCCATTACATCCAAACACAAGAAAAATATCACCGCTTTTCTTGAGAAACTTATATGTGGAGATCATATCTCCAGAGTCCACACAATAAGCCACACATCACACATCTTCTGTTTTCAAATCGCAGCTCGCATCTAATTTAATGTTATTTTTTTTTTTTTCAGAAACTATGTTTTTGAGATTATGTCTCAAAGACAAGTATACCGTTGTTGTTGTTGTTGGTTTAAATTCAGCTACTTAGAACAAAAGTTGCAAAGTAGCACGGGCTATGGTGAGCCCCTAGTGGACTTACCCGGCACTGGGCTGTAACGCTAGAAGTATCATGGGCTAGAATCAAGAAGGGGTTAGTATCCTATGAACTTCACAGGTCTCAGCAACAACAGGCCATATTTGAGACAAAAACAGCCTGTGAACTCTGTGATGTACCTTTTAACGGGGAAGATGTAATCAAAGTCCGTCATCACGACCACACAGTAAGATTCCACAATTATCAAGCAGCTTACTGTGATAGATGTAATTTGCAGTGTGTAAATTCATACAAGTTCCTATACATATTTTCACACAACGCTTCCTATGATTTAGGAGTAATCCTAAACGAGATGAGAGATAGACCAGGGAGTGAAATATATATATTAGCCAAGGATGGATTTAAATTTATGAAAGTTGATGTGAACAACTTAAGATTTTTGGATAGTTTAGCCCTTCTCAACGGTTCGCTAGGAAGAATAGCCAAGGATCATATTGATAGTGGGAAACCTACCACATTCACTTTGGCTATGTTAAAAGGGGTAAATAAAGCGGCCATCCCAAAACTGCTCAAGGGTAAACAATCATTCTGCTATGATTATTTATCCTCTATGTCTGTGTTAGATGAACCACACCTCCCTTCTCGCGATAAGTTTTACAATACACTAAAAGACGAAGAGTTATCAGAAACAGATTATAAACAAGCCTTAGAAATTTTTGATTTGGCTAAATGTCGCAACAAAGGGGAGTATCTGCTCCTTTACCTCAAAGTGGACACAGGATTGCTAGCTGATGTATTCACAGTCTGGCGAGACACCATGCTTGCTCTCTACAAATTAGACATTTCACACTACATTTCTTTACCCTCATTTGCTTGGGATGCGTTCTTGCTTAAATCGAAAGTTGAACTTGATGTTGTGTCAGACCCATTGTTATATGATTTACTTCGTCGGAATCTCCGAGGTGGGTTCACCAGTGTGACGAGACAGTACACAAATGTGGAGAACAGGCACACAGGCTTAGATCTAGGGGAAGATAGTAGCTACATCATTTACTTAGATTTTAATAGTCTTTACGGGGCGTGTATGACTGAACTGCTCCCTCGGGGTGGGATTCGGAAACTGACACACAATGAGCGTGACGTGCTGCTGGAGCAAGGCTTGGAGAATATCCCATGTGACAGGTCCAAGGGATATTGGGTGTTGTGTGATACACTGCAGGTCCGACCTGAGGTAGCTAGGTATACAGATGAACTGCCCCTTGTTCTTTCCCATACTTGCATTACCGAGGATCACATTTCACCCTACAGTAAGAATATTCTTACAGAAGAAAGTCGTGGGCTGCCTAAAAACAACACTAAATTAATTGCTTCTCACCTTCCTCAGAAAGATTACCTCGTTAGTCTGAACTTGTTACAGTTGCTCATGCGCATTGGATTAGAAGTCGCTAAAGTTCACGACATCTACGAATTCGAGCTGGAGAGCTACCTTAAAGACTTCATTGAAACCAATGTTCGTGAACGTGCCAGTACCAAATGCGCGATAAAAAAAAAAGGCTTTCAAACTCGTATCAAACTCTATATATGGAAAGAGTCTCACAGATGTATCTAAATATGGGAACAAACACTATTTGGTCACAGATCGTAGACATTTTCTGAAACATGCTCGAAACCCATTCTTCAAGCGGAGTCTTTTGTTAAGTAAGGATCGTGTGATATGTACTATCAAGCAGAAGTCTCTCCTAGTCAACACTCCTACGTATCTGGGTTATCATATACTTCAAATTGCTAAGAGGCGACTCTATGAGTTCTGGTATGATGTTGTCAAACCTGCGTATGGGGATAAAGCGAGTCTGTTATATACAGACACAGACTCTTTCATCATTAAACTGGACTGTCAGGATGTGTTTGAAGAGTTGAATAAGTCTCCTCTCTTCGACTGTATGGATTTTAGTAATTTTTAATGACACACATCCATCCTACTCTAAAGCGCGATAAGGTGAACTAGGATTGCTCAAGTCTGAAATAGGCTCTAAGATTATTAACCAGTTAATTGCTCTCAGACCTAAAACATATTCGTTCACCACACATGATGGAGAACACACTTGTAAGTGTAAGGGCGTACCATACCATCTACAAGAGAAACTCTCACATGACTCATTTCAACACACTCTTGAAACAAACACTTCAATCAGGTATGTGTCGAGATCTATACGCAACGTGCAAGGAAAGATTTGTACATGTCGCAGTACCTGCAGAGGATTGTCAGCATTTGACGATAAACGCTACATTTTAAGCCCCACACAGTCCCTAGCGTATGGTCATCCTGATATTCCCAATAACAATGATGATGAGATGGATGTAGAAGTGAGAGAGGAGGAGGAGATGGAAGAAGTGTTTATGGAGGAGGAGGAAGTAGAGCAAGCACAGAGACTCTACCCAATATTCCGTCCCTGGAGCAAACGCGATGCTACAGCTCAGAAACTATTCAACCCTCGCTAGATTTTATGTTGTACAATTGTTAGGTAGTATTAAGATGGATGCCCCATATGACTAGAACTTTTTATACTAAATGAATAGGATGTTTAATATTATTGTTTGTGAACTGTAAGAACTATGATTAGTTTTAAAATAGGATGTTTAATATTATTGTTTGTGAACTCTAAGAACTATGATTAGTTTTAAAAAATATGATGTTTAATATTATTGTTTGTGAACTGTAAGAACTATGATTAGTTTTAAAAATAGGATGTTTAATATTATTGTTTGTGAACTGTAAGAACTATGTTTAGTTTAAAAAATGTTGTTGCTGTACATAAAATATGTGAATAAACACCTGTAAATGACTATGTTTGTATAAATACCACCTCAGTTCTTTAGTTTTTAGCAGTCTTAACGAAGCATTAATCATGGACAGTTCCTATGATATAATCCATGCGGAACATCTAGATATTTTCAGAGAACCATCTCGTGTTATTATTGCTGGTTATTCAAACAGCAGAAAATCCTACTTGTGTAGTAAACTTGTAAGGAAGTATCAACACAAGTTCTCCTCAATAATCATATGCGGAGGAGGTTACTCTGAATTACGATCAGATCCACAAATTAAAGGGAAGCTGATCGAGCATTCAACCATTATTGATCCTGTGGAAGAGCGAGTAGATAATGACTCGCATATCTTAGTAATCTATGATGACCTTTTTACAGAGTCTGCGAATTCAAAAATCGTATCAGACATGTTTACTAGGGGCCGACATTTCACGGTTTCCGTCATATTGATTACTCAAAATATATTTTTTCCTTGTAAATATTCGAGGAATATTAGTTTAAATGCTTCTCATTTCATATTGGTTAAATCACGAGATCTGTCACAAATTGAAACACTCGGACGACAAATATTTGGGAAAGTGGATTCAAAGAAATTTGTAGAGTTATATAAGCAAGTTATTAGCCAACCCTACGGCTATTTGCTAGTAGATCTGGGCTCGAACACTCCATCTACGATAACATTACGCGGTAATATTGTTCACGAACCGCCCTATGCGATAGTTTACCAATGGTGAGCAATGTAGTGTGAAATGTCTAATTTGTAGAGAGCAAGCATGGTGTCTCGCCAGACTGTGAACACATCAGCTAGCAAACCTGTGTCCACTTTGAGGTAAAGGAGCAGATACTCCCCTATGTTGCGACATTTAGCCAAATCAAAAATTTCTAAGGCTTGTTTATAATCTTTTTCTGACAACTCTTCGTCTTTTAGTGTATTGTAAAACTTATCGCGAGAAGGGAGGTGTGGTTCATCTAACACAGACATAGAGGATAAATAATCATAGCAGAATGATTGTTTACCCTTGAGCAGTTTTGGGATGGCCGCTTTATTTACCCCTTTTAACATAGCCAAAGTGAATGTGGTAGGTTTCCCACTATCAATATGATCCTTGGCTATTCTTCCTAGCGAACCGTTGAGAAGGGCTAAACTATCCAAAAATCTTAAGTTGTTCACAACAACTTTCATAAATTTAAATCCATCCTTGGCTAATATATCTATTTCACTCCCTGGTCTATCTCTCATCTCGTTTAGGATTACTCCTAAATCATAGGAAGCGTTGTGTGAAAAAGTGTATAGGAACTTGTATGAATTTACACACTGCAAATTACATCTATCACAGTAAGCTGCTTGATAATTGTGGAATCTTACTGTGTGGTCGTGATGACGGACTTTGATTACATCTTCTCCGTTAAAAGGTACATCACAGAGTTCACAGGCTGTTTTTGTCTCAAATATGGCCTGTTGTTGCTGAGACATGTGAAGTTCATAGGATACTAACCCCTTCTTGATTCTAGCCCATGACGCTTCTAGCGTGGTTACAAAGTGATTGGCCGCATCTTTACCCAAATAAGTATCTTTCTCAACAATATTCATCTGTCTGTCAATGATGATGTACGCATACGCCACTGCATTGTGACGTGTTACTATCATTCCCTTAGGGTTCGAGCGGTCTAACATGCACTCAAAGTCATAAAAGCACATGTGACTAGGACCATATCCCCGTCCATAGTTACGGAAAGTAATCTTCCTCTCTGGTGGGTAGAATTTGAGAGTCTGATGTACTTTGCATGTACTTTCATGACTCTGCATGCTATCTGCTGGGAGTGATATCAAACAACAATGACAGAAGCTGTGATGACTTGGGATGCGATCTGGATTGCTGCGCATATTACGTACATATTGGTTAAAATCCTTAATTAATACTAAATGTTGAGCTTCCAACATCAGCAATGGTATGACGTCTGTATATCACCCTCTTCCCTTCCTAGCTAGTGTAATGTAGTGTCGTTGTCGTCGTCTAGCGTTTTCATCTCTTTCTAGTGAATAGATGAATATACGGACTTTATTAATTTTCTCTACCTTGTGAATATCCTCGAATGTTACTGCAGAATTGACATCAGCTGGCCAATTCATGTTAAGTTCACAGTTACAGCCCAGTGCCAGGTAAGTCCACTAGGGGCTCACCATAGCCCGTGCTACTTTGCAACTTTTGTTCTAAGTAGCTGAATTTAAAACAACAACAACGGTAAACTTGTCTTTGAGACATAATCTCAAAAACATAGTTTCTGCAAAAAAAAAAAATAACATTAAATTAGATGCGAGCTGCGATTTGAAAACAGAAGATGTGTGATGTGTGGCTTATTGTGTGGACTCTGGAGATATGGTCTCCACATATAAGTTTCTCAAGAAAAGCGGTGATATTTTTCTTGTGTTTGGATGTAATGGCTAAACATGGATGTCATTTTCAATAATGTTATTTGCTCATCCGACAAAGTTGATTTTCCCCGTTACGTTACATTGTGTTACAGAGGGCTAAAACTGGTAGTCTGTAATATTCATATGGAAGGAGATGTAATGGAGACGGACTAAGTCATACTTTATTTAAAAATGTCATTTTGGGCTGCAAAAGTTGATTTGCGTTACGTTACGTTACGTTACATTGTGTTACAGATGGCTAAACTGGTATAGGTCAATATTTTATATGGTGAGAGATGTAATGAAGATGGACTAAGTCGTACTTTTATTTAAAAGTGTCATTTTGGGCTGCAAAAGTTGATTGCGTTACGTTACGTTACATTGTGTTACAGAGGGCTAAACTGGTATAGGTCAATATTTTATATGGTGAGAGATGTAATGAAGATGGACTAAGTCATACTTTCATTTAAAAACGATATTTGGTCTGTAGAAAGTTGATTTGCGTTACGTTGCGTTACGTTACATTGTGTTATAGAGGGATAAAACTGGTATACCGTAATATTCATATGCTATGAGATGTAATGGAGATATTGTGTTTGGCTAAATGGGGTTCGCATTTCAATAATGATATTCGGACAACAGCCAGAAAGTTGTTCTCCACGTTACTTAATGATGATATAATGCGATGCAATCGTGTGCTAATATTTTATTTGTGTTAGAATGTAAGGGCTATAGGAGTTTGTCTAGACTTGCATACATTTTCAAACGCTATTTATGTAGACAGTAGAAAGACTGGTTTCCCATTACGCTACATTGACTGTGTTACAAGAACTGAAAATAGGCATAGTCCAGAGCTATTTCACTACCGACTCACCGGTCTTATTCTCATCGATTGGTGTTTACATTGGATGATGTAGGTCTTAAGAGAGACAGCCTTGAACTCGGGGATAATGAACAAGTCAATTTAATAATAGTATCAAGACTGTGTTTTTCCATATTATCATATATACGCTTACTTGCTTGGAATTTGTATGTGTGGAACAAAAATATTTTATTGTGTTTGGCTGTAATGGCTAAACATGGTTTTACATTTCATTATTCAGACATCAACAGAAAGTTGCTCGTTACTCTTAAAATATTATTTGTTAACCCAGAGCTATTTCACTATCATCTCATCCGGACTGTTTACATTGGATAATGTAGGTCTTAAGAGAGAGAGAGAGTGTGTTGAACTCGGGATAATGAACAAGTCAATTTAATAATAGTAACAAGATTGTGTTTTTCCATATTATCGTATATATGATTACTTTGCTTGCAAGATTGTGTTTTCCATATTACCGTATATATGCTTACTTTGCTTGGAATTTGTATGTGTGGAACAAAAATATTTTATTGTGTTTGGATGTAATGGCTAAATATGGTTTTACATTTCATTATTCAGACATCGACAGAAAGTTGCTCGTTACTCTTAAAATGTTATTTGGGCAAAGAACGAAGTTAGTATATTGTCCACGTTACATTAATGATATTTGAGCAAAGAACGATGTCATCATGTTGGTCGTGTTACCTTACAAGGTTATGTATGTATATCCCACGCAGTTGTGTTTACATCAAATTAAGATTTGTTATAATAATAAGATTGAAGACCCGCTTATGACTGGATATTCTTAAAAAAATGCTATTTGAGCAAAGAATGGTGATACTAAGGCTTAGTACAGAACACTTGGTCTGGGAAGGGAGCAGTGATGGTTTGGCCATGGAGGGGGGTGGTAGGGGTATGGGTTTGGTGGGGGTGGACGGGGAGAGGGTAAGGCCGACCCATTACATCCTCCATCTCACTACACCTCAAACCAGCACGAAGGTTGGACCTCGGTGAGAGGGGCTTCTGGTTCATTCATTCAGGAGTCTTGCTATGATAACGCCAGATGTGTGATACAACCTCTGCACAACAGTAATGGATGTAGGACGAAGAGGTGATGGAAATTGAGTAAACATGCATACATTTCAATGATCACAGTTAACACGAACAATTTGTAGGTAGAGATCACGTCTCCGTGGCGATGTGTTGACTTATATTGAATTTTGTAACTAGCTCGTCATGATTGTAACTTGCTTAGCTAAAAATGAATTGTTGGGCTTCAGTCCTGACTCCTTTATGTGTCTCCACGTTATGATATAGCTTACACATATTAACAGAAATAATACTAAAAGGGTTTGCACAGAACAATGGTTGATGGTATGGGGAGAGGAGGGGATGAGGGGTGGGAGTGATTGATGGTTGGCAGGTGAGGGTCTGTCTGTCGGCAGGAGTATGTACCTCGCTCCTCCTTAACGAATCCGCAGTAGAGGAGGAACCGTGGTGGGATGAACATCGAAATGTCTTTAAGGCAATGGCCCACTTCCGCAGGAGGCTGCTGCTCTCTCTCTTACCCCTCAACACTTACGACTTCCTGTAGGGGGAAGCTAATGGACGTCCAGGCTTTCCTCTCAGGTATGGGGGTTCTCCTCTCCCTCCCCCCTCCCCCTCCCCAAACAACATATCCACTATGTTGGATCCCCTCAACCTCTACTTACCTTACTATCATCAAACTATTATCGTCACACAGGATTAAGTCTATGACAAACACACATACATATCTAACTCTTTTCCGTGTAACATCCCTCCTGCTGGACTCTACTCTCTCATCTTCTCACACTTAGGGCTTCCTGTAGGGGGGAGTTAATGGTTTGTCTAACCGCAAAATGACCCCGAGCAGTCTCACGATGACGAGGGGAAGCTCCACTCACCCTTCCCTCCCTC
>NC_091150.1:3155853-3205853 GCF_040958095.1 Procambarus clarkii | reverse complement strand
GTACCTGTTTGAGTGTGTGTGTGTCTCTGAGAGTACCGGAGGGAGTGTGGGAGTGTCACTGAGAGTACCTGTGAAAGTGTGTGTCACTGAGAGTACCTGTTTGAGTGTGTGTGTGTCTCTGAGAGTACCTATGAGAGTGTGTGTCACTGAGAGTACCTGTGGGAGTGTGTGAGTTTCAATGAGAGTACCTGTGGGATTGTGTGTTTCTGAGAGTACCTGTGGGAGTGTGGGAGTGTCACTGAGAGTACCTGTAGGAGTGTCTCTGAGAGTATCTGTGGGATTGTGTGTTAGTGTCTCTGTAAGTACCTGTGGGAGTGTGTGAGTGTCTCTGAGAGTACCTGTGGTAGTGTGGGAGTGTCTCTGAGAGTACCTGTGGGAGTGTGTGAGTGTCTCTAAGAGTACCTGTGGGGAGTGTGTGAGTGTCAGTGAGAGTACCTGTGGGAGTGTGGGAGTGTCTCTGAGAGTACTTGTGAGAGTGTGTGTTAGTGTCTCTGAGAGTACCTGAGGGAGTGAGCATGTTACTGTCTCTGAGAGAACCTGTGGAAGTGTGAGAGTGTCTCTGACAGTACCTGTGCGAGTGTGTATGTCTTTGAGAGTACCTGTGGGAGTGTGTGTGTCTCTGAGACTACCTGTGGGAGTGTGGGAGTGTCTCTAGAAGTACCTGTGGGAGTGTGGGAGTGTCTCTGAGAGTACCTGTGGAAGTGTGGGAGTGTCTCTAAAAGTACCTATGGGAGTGTGGGAGTGTCTCTGAGAGTACAATATGGGAGTGTGGGAGTGTCTCTGAGAGTTCCTTTGGGAGTGTGTGAGTGTCTCTGAGAGTACCTGTGGGAGTGGGTGTGTGTCACTGAGAGTACCTGTGGGAGTGTGTGTCACTGAGAGTACCTGTGGGAGTGTGTGAATGTTGTAACAACCCTGAACCTTAAATAATTATCTCTGAGCGCTATCCCTGTTGTAATTCTCTGTCTCTCTTCACTCAATACCCCAGCTTAACACTGTTACAGTCCAGTATGACCCCTCACTGCACTGCCACGAATATAAGAGGAATATTAAATGAGGAAGATACATCAAGGACAAAGGTTATTAATTTATAAAAAAAAATAATAAAAATCATTAAACACTGCCACCACCTTCCCGACCACCCATACCTGAATGTGTCTATCACCTATCCCCCAGGAAGGCAAGGAATCAGTAATATGGGACTCCCGGGTAATATGAATTTCAGTAATAAATTTTGGAAAATTAGTTTGTTTAATTAATTTACGTTACTTATTTAAATCCAAGGGCAACTTTAGTATCTATTAACTGTAGGAGAACATGGGGGTTTCCAATTCAACACATAAAAATGACCAAGTAGAGAAATATATTAAAGAAGAGTTAAGTGAACACCACTGGACAAGTTATACAAATTATTTTATGAAACATGTAAATTAGTCAATATGAACATATACCCTAATCTATTCCCCTAGAGGCACAATGGATATCTACTGAGGACATGAATAAAGTGCACAATACCTTACAACCACACTGAGGCCAAGATGTTGATGGCTGCCCTCAGACCCTTTGGATGCGGGCGGGCGGCCCTTGTTCCACACACTCACTAGACACACTCGTGAAATTTTGTTTTACCAGCTTATTGCTGGAAAGGATTACTCCTCCCACCATCTAATACAGCCCCAGGGCTCCACCCATTATTTTGGCAATGGCCAAGCAGTCTCCGTGGTGTAGTGGTAAAACACTCGCCTGGCGTTCCGCGAGCGCTATGTCATGGGTTCGTATCCTGGCCGGGGAGGATTTACTGGGCGCAATTCCTTAACTGTAGCCTCTGTTTAACGCAACATTAAATTGTGTACTTGGATGAAAAAACGATTCTTCGCGGCAGGGGATCATATTCCAGGGACCATAGGATTAAGGACTTGCCCGAAACGCTACGCGTACTAGTGGCTGTACAAGAATGTTACAACTCTTGTATATATCTCAAAAAAAAAAAAAAAAAAACTTTTAATACCTAGGCCTGAGGTCTGGCTCTCTAGGGCCAATAAGGACTTGGCCCTTATCTACTGCCAACCACCTTCCATGATCTGCCGTGGAAGACTACATGAATTCCTGAAGATTGAGTCAGCTCTCTCCAGCTATAGAAGGGGACAAGGCGCCTCTATGAAGACCAGTGCACCTGCGAGCAATGTTTACCACACTGATAAATTATGTTCAAGCCTGTCTCCTCCAAGATAAAGAGTAGGGACATTTGACTCGCCTGGTATGGGGAAGGGACCAGTGAGAGGGAAAAGAGAGGGACTTGAGAGGGGGGATGGAGAGGGATTTTTGAGTGGGGAGGATTGAGTGGGGGAAGCCAAAGGTATCACGGGGGCCAGGCTGCAAGACCACCTTCAGGTCAACCTCTTGGCCCTGACAAATGGGCGACAGGAAGGGGGGGGAGACGAATGACGGGCAAGGGGAGGGGAGAAAGGGAGAAGGAAGGTGGGGAGAGGGGAGAAGGGAGAACCAATGATCTGATCAATGAGCACCAGATCATTACAACTCCCCCTCCTTGGAAATTAAGAAATTTGTGTGTAAAGAAAGTTACACACACTTTTCTTATCCAGAAATCTTGCCATACCATAACCATTAACTCCAAAAACAACATTTTTAACCCAACACTATATTAACCCAATGCCTCAAAGCAAAAGAAATTATCTAATCCTAACTAATTCCATACAATCCTCCAACAACAATAATGGCACTCCCAAAAGGTGTGCCCCAGCATGTATTTATACCTATCAAGACAACAGTAATAATACATAAAACATAAGGACAGAGACCGTCCCTATAATCCTGACTGTCCAACTTGGATGCAGCCCCGTACCCTTCCAACTACCTGGAAGACAAAACAACCTATACCTGTCTTGATAAAGTAACAAATAACTGTAAAGATCCATACCTAACAACTTACACTAGCTAAAATAATTCGATAGCCTACAGCTATCAATGTATTCCACCTGGAATAAAGAACGAACACATCACAGCACATCACATAGAAGCTTTAAAAAAACTCAATGTCATTAAAAATTAAAAGAAATCAAATAGAGAACACTACCCATCAGGGTCCTCGTGTTCCACTCCACACCTGTGGCGACTACCCACCACAGCATATCAAGATTCTTAAAGTCTAAAGAAAATACACAAAAAATATTTGTATTATTAAAAAAATTCAGTGTCCACAGACATGTCTGTTAACCAACACAACACACTGGATATGAGTTCCTCAAACTCCTAATATCCCAGAGTTCATACACAAGTCCACAACAGTGGACTTTCAACACATTTTTCAGACTGTGTACCACATCTTTATTATTCAGTAAACCACAAAAAAAAGTTAAAAAAAAATGTATATATAAATATCAGTATCTAGCATCTAGAAAAATCTAGATAAAGTTCCCCACTGATCAACGTTTCTAGAGACCCTACTAGATGGTTCTCAAACCGGTTGGCTCATACAACTTATCTAGAGACAGGGTAATTTTCTAGTAAAAATTTTCTAGATTTATTTCTCTATTTCACTAGTTCTAGTTTTCAACATTTAATACTGTTCCAGAGAACTTTCCGAAGGTGTATAGGTGCTTACTCTCAGATGGAAAATTAAAAGTTGAACTACCTGTTCCGAGTTAACACAGTTTACTCTATTAATACCATTTATGTTTATATGAAAACCTTTCTATAAAGAAGTTCTATAGTTCTTTCCTGGTGACATTTCGGTGCTGTAGATTCCGGCGACTACCTCATGTTGCTTGAAGATCCTGGTCGTCTGGAAGTTCCATTTCCGGCCTCGGCCAACTGCGGACAGTACAGGGGGTCTCGTACTACCCGCACCTGACTTGAGTACTCACCTAGTTGTACTCACCTAGTTGTGCTTGCGGGGGTTGAGCTCTGGCTCTTTGGTCCCGCCTCTCAACCGTCAATCAACAGGTGTACAGGTTCCTGAGCCTACTGGGCTCTATCATATCTACACTTGAAACTGTGTATGGAGTCAGCCTCCACCACATCACTTCCTAATGCATTCCATTTGTCAACCACTCTGACACTAAAAAAGTTGAGTGACAGCTGGCGGCTGTCAGCTCAGGTGGACCCCGCTAACAGGAACCCGGGTTCACCTCTTCTTATCGCTCCCATACAGCCCTAATGGATTGTTGTTAACCATGGCTGCCACAGTAGAGCACAGCTTCGACGTGTCACGATGTCTCGCGTTGATATTGAGGTTCGAGTGGCGTTGAAGAGGATGGCATTGTGACGGGACAGGTGGGCCCTGCCTCAGCTCCTGGGCGACGTCATCTACCAGCGTTTACTTGTTATCCCGGTACTACTGGGCCGGTACACCTTCCGTGCAACCCCTCGTGCAGCTGAGCTTGGGCCGAGGTACAGGGTTGTACCTCATCTGGCGATTCCGCAAGCACTCTGTAGGGGTAGTGCTGTTCGTACCCGAGACCACCGAGTTGCAACTTGGTTTCCACAGACGACGCAACCGCAGGTTTTGAGAGAGCTGACAAGTCCTTGCAATTAGTGATCTTCTTCGTAGACCACTCGTCTTCCACTTCCGGTTTTCCCGCAGTCTTGACTACGCGGCTGGTGGGGCTTGGTTGGTGACCTTGAGACAGCTAGCCCTCGGCTGTGACGGTGACTGGACTCTGCTCCGTGACAACAGCATGGCTGGACTGGGACAACCTCGTTAGTGACGGGAGGTGTCGGCCGGGTGACTGTACGCCAGTCACCCCTTCCGGATAACCAATTGGCGAGTTACCGGGTACAAGGGGGAGGACTTTATGTAACGTGCCTCAGACCCCGATCTTATCAGCCTAGGTGGGTCATCCCCAGACCTGCTGATCTCGATCCTTGTTCACGTGTGACTGGGAGGCTGGAACTGGTGTACCATCAGACCTGAGAAAGACAGACAACAACAAATGGCGGAAGCATGGATATTACTCTGCGGTATAGGTAGTTGGAAACCCCAGAGCAAGGCAAGTATGCTACCTGAGTCATGCACATCAGTAAATACACACCATTGCCTCTACAGGATACTATATGCAGTTTACTAAACCTGACTAGGGGAGATCATTAATAATTTACTGTACCACTCGCGACCTTGTTACCATGGGGTGACAAGATTGAACTTGACTACTGATGAGGTCTGACAGAAGGTCATCCTCATCATCTGACTCAGCACTTGGATCATTAACAGGTCAGGAATTAGACTTGCTGAAGGTAGCTCTAGTTCCTCCCTCGCGTGATAAGGTTTTAATTTATTAATGTGAATCGTTCTCTCAACTTGGTCTTCAAAAATACCTTTAATAACAAAATTAACTGGACCTTTTCTTTCAATTACTCGGTAAGGGCCCCGCCATCTAGGTGCAAGTTTCCTACTCTGATTGGCAGGAGCCGCCTCATTAACTCTCAACACAAGACTCCCGACTTTCAACTCAAGAGGTCGTACCTTTTTGTCATAATGCTGAGCATAGCGGTCTCGTGCTGTCTTGGAAGCCCTAGCTGCAATTCTCCATGCATTTTTCATCTTATTTAAAACTTCTGATGGTTAGTCTTCCCCATATACAATATTATGTCTGTTAAGCAGACCTGACGGGAAATTACATGAATGACCTGTGAACAGCAAAAGGGGTTGGGTGTTAATGGACCGATGGATGGCAGTGTTCAGAGCCAACTGGACATAGGGGAGTTATTCGTCCCATGAATTGGCATCATGCTCTGCAAGAATTGCAAGCATATCTTTAACTGACCGGTTCGTCCGTTCTGTCATGCCGTTAGCCTGAGGGTGATAAGCCGTAGTGAATGCTGAAGTGGTTTCTACAATTTTACATACTTCTCTAAAAATATTCCCATTAAATTCCTGACCTCGGTCAGAAACTAACACTTTAGGGGGACCGAATACAATGACAAACCTATCTAAGAACGCCTTTGCAACTGTTCGTGAATCCTTCTGAGGCAATGCAATCAGTGTGGTGTACCTGGACAGGTAGTCTACCAACACCAATACGTAACGGTTTCCTGAATGACTGTGATGCAGATCAATCAGATCAGCCCCCACCCGATCTAAAGGTTCCAAAATTACTGGGAATTCTTGCAATGGAGCTTGTACCTTAAGGGTACCTTTCCTCCTCTGGCAGTGACCACAGGACTTAACGAAGTTAATGACCTCTGTTAACATACCGGGGAAGAAAAAGAGTGACTTGGCTTTTATGTGAATTTTAAAAATCTCCGGATGACCTGCAATCTTAGACGCATGTGCGAGTCTCAACGCCGACTTCTTCAAATCCTCTGGCATAACCAGCTGAGAAACTACACGATCCTTCTGTCCCTTTACATAAAATAAGACCCCATCCCTCATTTCAAAATCATGAATTGCTAAATTTCGTTTCTTCGACGGATATTTTCCTCCCTCCAAAAGTTCAATAATTTCCTTCCACCTTGGTTCGTTCATCTGGAATTCTCGCATTTTCTCACTGGAAATATTTTCAATATTAAAATTTACGTTAATAGTAGCAATGTTTCTACTCAAAGTGTCTGGTACAACATGTGACGGACCAGCCTTGTAAAGTATTTGGAATGAGTGAGCAGCTAGTTCATGAGACCAACGTGACATGCGAGGGCACTTAGTTCTTTTCTTAAAAATATGAGTCAACGCCCTGTGATCTGTATAAATGACAAAGTGACTTTGGAAAAGATACGGTTCAAAGTACCTGACACTTTCTACCACAGCCAAAGCTTCCCTATCCGTTGCAGAATAGCGGACCTCCGGATCCTTAACCTTCCTGCTGAAATATGCAACTGGGTGAGGAAGATTGTCATTATCACGTTGCATTAAGCACCCACCAATTGCTATGCCACTGGCGTCAGTGTGTACTTCCCACGCCTTATCAAAATCCGGTACTGCCAAGACTGGGGTGGTAATGAGTTGACTTTTTAATTTCGCATAAGCGTTATCATGCTCAGGTTTCCAAACGAATTTAACATTTTTCTTAGTAAGCTCAGTTAACGGTGCTGTTGTACTTGCAAAACCCTCAATGTGGCGACGGAAATATCCGGCTGCCCCCAGAAACCTTCGAACATCCTTTGCTGTCTTAGGTGTAGGCATGTCAGCAATGGCACGACAGGAGTCGGGGTCAGGTCGGATACCATCTGTGCTCACCTGGAATCCCAGAAACTTGAATTTCTGAGATGCCAGAGTGCACTTTCAGAGTGCAGAGTTTGAAACCCGCCTTATCTAACAGTGCCAACGTCTCAGTCAAATCTCGTAAGTGCTCATCAAACGTCCGGGAGTAGATAACCACATCATCCAGGTACGCTAATGAGTGCCTTCCCAAGACTGGGCTGAGGATGTAATTTATTGCCCTCTGAAATGATGAAGGCGCTGTCTTTAACCCGAAAGGCATCCGCTTGAATTGATAAGTATGAACCCCATCAGAGAAGGCAGTCTACTCTCTATCCCTCTCAGCGACTGGGATGGCCCAATACACAGATTTCGCATCCAGAGTGGAAAAGTATTTGGCTGCCCCAAACTGATCTATTATTTCCTGTATCCGTGGCAAAGGGTACACATCACCTTTAGTAATTTCGTTGATCTTTCGGTAATCAACACAAAACCTATAACTACCATCCGGTTTACGTACCAACACTACTGGCGACAACCATGGTGATGTACAAGGCTCTATCACATTTTGCCTTAACATCGTCTGACACTCATCCCTAATTACTTCCTTCGCCCGTTCCGGAAGCCTCCATTGACGGGTGTAAATAGAAGGATGATCAGCTGTAGGAATAACATGCTCGATCCTATCCAGAAGCCCGATTTGATCGTCTTCTGTTGCAAACAGTCTAGGGAATTTACGTAAAATCCCTCTCAAAAGTTTCCTATCTGACTGTTGCATATGTTGCAAATCCAAAGCCGAGATTAACTTGTCAACTTCCTGCGTATTACTACTTTTCCCTGTCTCGGTCTTTTGTTTCCCCTGTGTACTACTTTGTGTAACATTCAGTGCACTACATTGTGCTATGGTGGCTGGCATCTCCTCTTGGCTTTGATACTGAAAAATTCCCGTATTTTCTAAAATTGTAGCCTGAGACAGCCTATCACCTGCCCTGAAACGATAGGTTTTGTGTGAGAGATTGACAACTGGAATAAGGGCACCTTTATCAAGCACTGTGATCAAATGATGAGGGATCAACAACCTGTCACATCTCCCAGCCACCTGAAGGGTGGTACCTGGTGCAATGTGACGTCCCACTGATACTTTAATGAATTTAACTGAATGTGGTGGGCAACATTGTTTCACCAAGGCCTGTAACCCACATGATTTCTTATCTGTGTCTGGAAGAGACTTAAACAACAACTTAGGGTAGTGAATGTTGTACTTCTGTTTCTTGCTAATGGAAGCAATTACTTGTGGATGATCTACCATTTTAATAGGATAAACTACCTGGCCCAACTTCAATCTGCACTTCCTTGCTCCCTCTTGAGCAGACAAAGAAAATTTAACTCGTCCCAGAAAATCCATTCCCAACAAAATCTGACCAGGGAATGCAAGATTCTCGACAATCGTGCAATTGTGTGGGTAAGCTTCTCCCTTATCCACTTCAAAATTGAGAGTGGCCTGGCCCAAGATATTAATATGTTGACCATTCACTGCTGTTAAATGCTTCCCACAACGCTTAAGGCGTGTCTCTTTAAGTGTGCTGAAGGCTGACTTTTTATTGAGAGTTGCTCGACTTCCGGTGTCCACAAAAACTGTCAATCTCACACCTTCAACCTTCATCTCAAACGTAGGTCTGCCACCGCCCGAGGCAGGAGTCTCTCATGTTTCTGTTGTCACCTTCCGGCATTTCACTTTCACGTGGCCCCTTTTTCCACATTTAAAACAAGTACGCGGGTCCCACCAGTCATTACGTGGGGGTTGTTGCGTGCGTCCACCGCCCCCCCCCCCCCGCTTGCGTCTGGGAGGGCCCTGACCTATTGCCCCCTTGCCCGTTCTCTACCTTCCTGCTCACTGCATTAACATATGGCGACGACCGGGCCTCCTCCGCATCCAAGTCCTCATCTATATGATCATCGGCGTACTGTACGAGTTCCCTAAAACTCAGGGAAGCCGTGTCCGTAGCTAGGTATGGACCGATATGAGCGGGCAAGGCCTTACAAAATAACTGCTTTGCAAACCGTTCCTCCTGCTGCGCATTGTAACCCAACTCCTGAGTAAGATCGCCTATCCTGGTCCTAAGGAAGGCACCGAAATCTTTTAATTGAGTGCCTTTATCCCTCTGAAGTGACGTTAAGTAGCGACGAGCCTCCTTTTTAGTAATCTTTCCTTAAATCGGTCCTTGATGGCCTGCACGAATTGTGGCCACGTCACCAAATGCCTGAATTCCTCAGACTTCCTCAGGGGTCCGTCGCGACCCACACATGCCCCAGTGGCCAGATTAATTTTAGTTTCATCATCAGGAGCCGCGGCTAACACAGAATCCATCTCCCACAACCAATTTTCCACGCAACGGTTGCGTTCCACTTTATTCGATGGGAGCTCTGCACAATTTAACCTTGGCAAGGACAACTTCGGGAGTGACGCCACAAGTCCCGGTCTATAGGACGGAGTGCTGGGAGTGTAAGGGGGTGCCTGACCAGGGGGGGAAGGAACTATGAGGGGTTAAGTGAAGGATTGGGAGTGGGATGAGGAGGGATTCCCCAGTGACCAAGGGGCTACCCCAGGTGACTAACTATTGGAGGTAATACTCTGATAAGGTGGTTGTTGACCCTGTTGTTGATTGTGCGAGTGTTGTGAACCGTTCTGTCCTTGTAGTAACTGTAGCAGCAGCTGTAGTACCTGTGGTTGTTGTTGTGCAACCTGATGTACTTGTTGTTGTTGTTGTGCAACCTGTTGTACTTGTTGGTGTGCAACCTGTTGTACCTGTTGTTGTTGTTGTTGTGCAACCTGTTGTACCTGTTGTTGTTGTGTAACCTGGTGTACCTGTTGTTGTTGTGCAACCTGTTGTTGTTGTGCAACCTGGTGAACATGTTGTTGTTGTTGTGCAACCTGGTGTACCTGTTGTTGTTGTTGTGCAACCTGGTGTACCTGTTGTTGTTGTGCAACCTGGTGTACCTGTTGTTGTTGTGCAACCTGGTGTACCTGTTGTTGTTGTTGTTGTGCAACCTGGTGTACCTGTTGTTGTTGTGCAACCTGGTGTACCTGTTGTTGTTGTTGTTGTGCAACCTATTGTACTTGTTGTTGTTGTTGTGCAACCTGCTGTACCTGTTGTTGTTGTGCAACCTGGTGTACTTGTTGTTGTTGTTGTGCAACCTGATGTACTTGTTGTTGTTGTTGTGCAACCTGTTGTACTTGTTGGTGTGCAACCTGTTGTACCTGTTGTTGTTGTTGTTGTGCAACCTGTTGTACCTGTTGTTGTTGTGTAACCTGGTGTACCTGTTGTTGTTGTGCAACCTGTTGTTGTTGTGCAACCTGGTGAACATGTTGTTGTTGTGCAACCTGGTGTACCTGTTGTTGTTGTTGTGCAACCTGGTGTACCTGTTGTTGTTGTGCAACCTGGTGTACCTGTTGTTGTTGTTGTTGTGCAACCTGGTGTACCTGTTGTTGTTGTGCAACCTGGTGTACCTGTTGTTGTTGTTGTTGTGCAACCTATTGTACTTGTTGTTGTTGTTGTGCAACCTGCTGTACCTGTTGTTGTTGTGCAACCTGGTGTACTTGTTGTTGTTGTGCAACCTGGTGTACCTGTTCTTGTTGTTGTGCAACCTGGTGTACCTGTTGTTGTTATGCAACCTGTTGTACCTGTTGTTGTTGTTGTTGTGCAACCTGGTGTACTTGTTGTTGTTGTTGTGCAACCTGGTGAACCTGTTGTTGTTGTTGTGCAACCTGGTGTACTTGTTGTTGTTGTTGTGCAACCTGGTGTACCTGTTGTTGTTGTGCAACCTGGTGTACCTGTTGTTGTTGTGCAACCTGGTGTACCTGTTGTTGTTGTTGTGCAACCTGTTGTTGTTGTGCAACCTATTGTTGTTGTGCAACCTGGTGTACTTGTTGTTGTTGTTATGCAACCTGGTGTACCTGTTGTTGTTGTTGTGCAACCTGGTGTACCTGATGTTGTTGTTGTGCAACCTGTTGTACCAGTTGTTGTTGTTGTGCAAGCTGTTGTACCAGTTGTTGTTGTGCAACCTGGTGTACCTGTTGTTGTTGTTGTGCAACCTGGTGTACCAGTTGTTGTTGTTGTGCAACCTGTTGTACCTGTTGTTGTTGTGCAACCTGGTGTACCTGATGTTGTTGTTGTGCAACCTGGTGTACCTGTTGTTGTTGTTGTGCAACCTGTTGTACCAGTTGTTGTTGTTGTGCAACCTGTTGTTGTTGTGCAACCTGTTGTACCTGTTGTTGTTGTTGTGCAACCTGGTGTACCTGTTGTTGTTGTGCAACCTATTGTACTTGTTGTTGTTGTTGTGCAACCTGCTGTACCTGTTGTTGTTGTGCAACCTGGTGTACTTGTTGTTGTTGTGCAACCTGGTGTACCTGTTCTTGTTGTTGTACAACCTGGTGTACCTGTTGTTGTTATGCAACCTGTTGTACCTGTTGTTGTTGTTGTTGTGCAACCTGGTGTACTTGTTGTTGTTGTTGTGCAACCTGGTGAACCTGTTGTTGTTGTTGTGCAACCTGGTGTACTTGTTGTTGTTGTTGTGCAACCTGGTGTACCTGTTGTTGTTGTGCAACCTGGTGTACTTGTTGTTGTTGTTATGCAACCTGGTGTACCTGTTGTTGATGTTGTTGTTGTGCAACCTGGTGTACCTGTTGTTGTTGTTGTGCAACCTGTTGTTGTTGTGCAACCTGTTGTTGTTGTGCAACCTGGTGTACTTGTTGTTGTTGTTATGCAACCTGGTGTACCTGTTGTTGTTGTTGTTGTTGTGCAACCTGGTGTACCTGATGTTGTTGTTGTGCAACCTGTTGTACCAGTTGTTGTTGTTGTGCAAGCTGTTGTACCAGTTGTTGTTGTTGTGCAACCTGGTGTACCTGTTGTTGTTGTTGTGCAACCTGGTGTACCAGTTGTTGTTGTTGTGCAACCTGTTGTACCTGTTGTTGTTGTGCAACCTGGTGTACCTGATGTTGTTGTTGTGCAACCTGGTGTACCTGTTGTTGTTGTTGTGCAACCTGTTGTTGTTGTGCAACCTGTTGTACCTGTTGTTGTTGTTGTGCAACCTGGTGTACCTGTTGTTGTTGTGCAACCTGGTGTACTAGTTGTTGTTGTTATGCAACCTGGTGTACCTGTTGTTGTTGTGCAACCTGGTGTACCTGTTGTTGTTGTGCAACCTGGTGTACCTGTTGTTGTTGTGCAACCTGGTGTACCTGTTGTTGATGTTGTTGTGCAACCTGGTGTACCTGTTGTTGCTGTTGTTGTGCAACCTGGTGTACCTGATGTTGTTGTTGTGCAACCTGTTGTACCTGTTGTTGTTGTGCAACCTGTTGTTGTTGTTGTGCAACCTGTTGTACCTGTTGTTGTTGTTGTGCAACCTGGTGTACCTGTTGTTGTTGTGCAACCTGGTGTACCTGTTGTTGTTGTGCAACCTGGTGTACCTGTTGTTGTTGTTGTGCAACCTGGTGTACCTGTTGTTGTTGTTATGCAACCTGGTGTACCTGTTGTTGTTGTTGTTGTGCAACCTGGTGTACCTGTTGTTGTTGTTGTTGTGCAACCTGGTGTACCTGATGTTGTTGTTGTGCAACCTGTTGTACCTGTTGTTGTTGTTGTGTAATCTGTTGTTGTTGTTGTGCAACCTGTTGTACCTGTTGTTGTGCAAATTGTTGTACCTGTTGTTGTTGTTGTGCAACCTGGTGTACCTGATGTTGTTGTTGTGCAACCTGTTGTACCTGTTGTTGTTGTTGTGCAACCTGTTGCTGTTGTGCAACCTGTTGTACCTGTTGTTGTTGTTGTGCAACGCGTTGTTGTTGTGCAACCTGGTGTACCTGTTGTTGTTGTTGTTGTGCAACCTGTTGTACCTGTTGCTGTTGTGCAACCTGGTGTACCTGTTGTTGTTGTTGTTGTGCAACCTGGTGTACCTGTTGTTGTTGTGCAACCTGTTGTACCTGTTGTTGTTGTGTAACCTGGTGTACCTGTTGTTGTTGTTGTTGTGCAACCTGTTGCTGTTGTGCAACCTGGTGTACCTGTTGTTGTTGTTGTGCAACCTGGTATACCTGTTGTTGTTGTTGTTGTGCAACCTGGTGTACCTGTTGTTGTTGTTGTGCAACCTGGTATACCTGTTGTTGTTGTGCAACCTGGTGTACCTGTTGTTGTTGTTGTTGTGCAACCTGGAATACCTGTTGTTGTTGTTGTGCAACCTGGTGTACCTGTTGTTGTTGTTGTGCAACCTGTTGTACCTGTTGTTGTTGTTGTGCAACCTGGTGTACCTGTTGTTGTTGTTGTGCAACCTGGTGTATCTGTTGTTGTTGTTGTGCAACCTGGTGTATCTGTTGTTGTTGTTGTGCAACCTGTTGTACCTGTTGCTGTTTATGCAACCTGGAGTACCTGTTGTTGTTGTTGTTGTGCAACCTGGAGTACCTGTTGTTGTTGTGCAACCTGTTGTACCTGTTGTTGTTGTTGTGCAACCTGGTGTATCTGTTGTTGTTGTTGTGCAACCTGGTGTATCTGTTGTTGCTGTTGTGCAACCTGGTGTACCTGTTGTTGTTGTGCAACCTGGTGTATCTGTTGTTGTTGTTGCGCAACCTGGTGTACCTGTTGTTGTTGTTGTTGTGCAACCTGGTGTACTTGTTGTTGTTGTTGTGCAACCTGGTGTACCTGTTGTTGTTGTGCAACCTGGTGTACCTGTTGTTGTTGTTGTGCAACCTGGTGTACTTGTTGTTGTTGTGCAACCTGTTGTACCTGTTGTTGTTGTTGT
This sequence comes from Procambarus clarkii, assembly GCF_040958095.1. NCBI lineage: Eukaryota > Metazoa > Arthropoda > Malacostraca > Decapoda > Cambaridae > Procambarus > Procambarus clarkii. Next base: position 3,191,923 of record NC_091150.1, on the reverse strand, counting down.
GCAACCTGGTGTACCTGTTGTTGTTGTTGTTGTGCAACCTGTTGTACCTGTTGCTGTTGTGCAACCTGGTGTACCTGTTGATGTTGTTGTTGTGCAACCTGGTGTACTTGTTGTTGTTGTGCAACCTGGTGTACCTGTTGTTGTTGTGCAACCTGGTGTACCTGTTGTTGTTGTTGTTGTGCAACCTGGTGTACTTGTTGTTGTTGTTGTGCAACCTGTTGTACCTGTTGCTGTTGTGCAACCTGGAGTACCTGTTGTTGTTGTTGTGCAATCTGTTGTACCTGTTGCTGTTGTGCAACCTGGAGTACCTGTTGTTGTTGTTGTGCAACCTGGTGTACCTTTTGTTGTTGTTGTGCAACCTGGTGTATCTGGTGTTGTTGTGCAACCTGGTGTATCTGTTGTTGTTGTGCAACCTGTTGTACCTGTTGTTGTTGTGCAACCTGGTGTATCTGTTGTTGTTGTTGTGCAACCTGTTGTACCTGTTGTTGTTGTTGTTGTGCAACCTGTTGTACCTGTTGCTGTTGTGCAACCTGGTGTACCTGTTGTTGTTGTTGTTCTGCAACCTGGTGTACCTGTTGTTGTTGTTGTTGTGCAACCTGGTATACTTGTTGTTGTTTTTGTGCAACCTGTTGTACCTGTTGTTGTTGTTGTTGTGCAACCTGTTGTACCTGTTGCTGTTGTGCAACCTGGTGTACCTGTTGTTGTAGTTGTTGTGCAACCTGGTGTACCTGTTGTTGTTGTTGTTGTGCAACCTGGTGTACTTGTTGTTGTTGTTGTGCAACCTGTTGTACCTGTTGTTGTTGTTGTTGTTGTGCAACCTGTTGTACCTGTTGCTGTTGTGCAACCTAGTGTACCTGTTGTTGTTGTTGTTGTTGTGCAACCTATTGTACCTGTTTTTGTAGTTGTGTAACCTGCTGTACCTTTTGTTGTTGTTGTTGTGCAACCTGTTGTACCTGTTGCTGTTGTTGTGCAACCTGTTGTACCTGTTGTTGTTGTGCAACCTGTTGTACCTGTTGTTGTTGTGCAACCTGATGTACCTGTTGTTGTTGTTGTTGTGCAACCTGGTGTACCTGTTGTTGTTGTTGTGCAACCTGGTGTACCTGTTGTTGTTGTTGTTGTGCAACCTGGTGTACCTGTTGTTGTTGTTGTGCAACCTGGTGTACCTGTTGTTGTTGTTGTTGTTGTTGTTGTGCAACCTGGTGTACCTGTTGTTCTTGTTGTTGTGCAACCTGGTGTACCTGTTGCTGTTGTACAACCTGGTGTACCTGTTGTTGTTGTGCAACCTGGTGTACTTGTTTTTGTTGTTGTGCAACCTGGTGTATCTGTTGTTGTTGTTGTTGTGCAACCTGGTGTACCTGTTGTTGTTGTTGTGCAACCTGTTGTACCTGTTGTTGTTGTTGTGCAACCTGGTGTACCTGTTGTTGTTGTTGTTGTTGTGCAACCTGTTGTACCTGTTGCTGTTGTGCAACCTGTTGTACCTGTTGTTGTTGTGCAACCTGTTGTACCTGTTGTTGTTGTGCAACCTGGTGTACCTGTTGTTGTTGTGCAATCTGTTGTACCTGTTGTTGTTGTGCAACCTGGTGTATCTGTTGTTGTTGTTGTTGTGCAACCTGATGTACCTGTTGTTGTTGTTGTTGTGCAACCTGGTGTACTTGTTGTTGTTGTTGTGCAACCTGTTGTACCTGTTGTTGTTGTTGTGCAACCTGGTGTACCTGTTGTTGTTGTTGTTGTTGTTGTGCAACCTGTTGTACCTGTTGCTGTTGTACAACCTGTTGTACCTGTTGTTGTTCTGCAACCTGTTGTACCTGTTGTTGTTGTGCAACCTGGTGTACCTGTTGTTGTTGTTGTTGTGCAACCTGGTGTACCTGTTGATGTTGTTTTTGTGCAACCTGGTGTACTTGTTGTTGTTGTTGTGCAACTTGTGGTACCTGTTTTTGTTGTTGTGTAACCTGGTGTACCTGTTGTTGTTCTTGTTGTTGTGCAACCTGTTGTACCTGTTGCTGTTGTGCAACCAGGTGTACCTGTTGTTGTTGTTGTGCAACCTGGTGTACCTGTTGTTGTTGTTGTTGTGCAACCTGGAATACCTGTTGTTGTTGTTGTGCAACCTGGTGTACCTGTTGTTGTTGTTGTGCAACCTGTTGTACCTGTTGTTGTTGTTGTGCAACCTGGTGTACCTGTTGTTGTTGTTGTGCAACCTGGTGTATCTGTTGTTGTTGTTGTGCAACCTGGTGTATCTGTTGTTGTTGTTGTGCAACCTGTTGTACCTGTTGCTGTTTATGCAACCTGGAGTACCTGTTGTTGTTGTTGTTGTGCAACCTGGAGTACCTGTTGTTGTTGTGCAACCTGTTGTACCTGTTGTTGTTGTTGTGCAACCTGGTGTATCTGTTGTTGTTGTTGTGCAACCTGGTGTATCTGTTGTTGCTGTTGTGCAACCTGGTGTACCTGTTGTTGTTGTGCAACCTGGTGTATCTGTTGTTGTTGTTGCGCAACCTGGTGTACCTGTTGTTGTTGTTGTTGTGCAACCTGGTGTACTTGTTGTTGTTGTTGTGCAACCTGGTGTACCTGTTGTTGTTGTGCAACCTGGTGTACCTGTTGTTGTTGTTGTGCAACCTGGTGTACTTGTTGTTGTTGTGCAACCTGTTGTACCTGTTGTTGTTGTTGTGCAACCTGGTGTACCTGTTGTTGTTGTTGTTGTGCAACCTGTTGTACCTGTTGCTGTTGTGCAACCTGGTGTACCTGTTGATGTTGTTGTTGTGCAACCTGGTGTACTTGTTGTTGTTGTGCAACCTGGTGTACCTGTTGTTGTTGTGCAACCTGGTGTACCTGTTGTTGTTGTTGTTGTGCAACCTGGTGTACTTGTTGTTGTTGTTGTGCAACCTGTTGTACCTGTTGCTGTTGTGCAACCTGGAGTACCTGTTGTTGTTGTTGTGCAATCTGTTGTACCTGTTGCTGTTGTGCAACCTGGAGTACCTGTTGTTGTTGTTGTGCAACCTGGTGTACCTTTTGTTGTTGTTGTGCAACCTGGTGTATCTGGTGTTGTTGTGCAACCTGGTGTATCTGTTGTTGTTGTGCAACCTGTTGTACCTGTTGTTGTTGTGCAACCTGGTGTATCTGTTGTTGTTGTTGTGCAACCTGTTGTACCTGTTGTTGTTGTTGTTGTGCAACCTGTTGTACCTGTTGCTGTTGTGCAACCTGGTGTACCTGTTGTTGTTGTTGTTCTGCAACCTGGTGTACCTGTTGTTGTTGTTGTTGTGCAACCTGGTATACTTGTTGTTGTTTTTGTGCAACCTGTTGTACCTGTTGTTGTTGTTGTTGTGCAACCTGTTGTACCTGTTGCTGTTGTGCAACCTGGTGTACCTGTTGTTGTAGTTGTTGTGCAACCTGGTGTACCTGTTGTTGTTGTTGTTGTGCAACCTGGTGTACTTGTTGTTGTTGTTGTGCAACCTGTTGTACCTGTTGTTGTTGTTGTTGTTGTGCAACCTGTTGTACCTGTTGCTGTTGTGCAACCTAGTGTACCTGTTGTTGTTGTTGTTGTTGTGCAACCTATTGTACCTGTTTTTGTAGTTGTGTAACCTGCTGTACCTTTTGTTGTTGTTGTTGTGCAACCTGTTGTACCTGTTGCTGTTGTTGTGCAACCTGTTGTACCTGTTGTTGTTGTGCAACCTGTTGTACCTGTTGTTGTTGTGCAACCTGATGTACCTGTTGTTGTTGTTGTTGTGCAACCTGGTGTACCTGTTGTTGTTGTTGTGCAACCTGGTGTTCCTGTTGTTGTTGTTGTTGTGCAACCTGGTGTACCTGTTGTTGTTGTTGTGCAACCTGGTGTACCTGTTGTTGTTGTTGTTGTTGTTGTTGTGCAACCTGGTGTACCTGTTGTTCTTGTTGTTGTGCAACCTGGTGTACCTGTTGCTGTTGTACAACCTGGTGTACCTGTTGTTGTTGTGCAACCTGGTGTACTTGTTTTTGTTGTTGTGCAACCTGGTGTATCTGTTGTTGTTGTTGTTGTGCAACCTGGTGTACCTGTTGTTGTTGTTGTGCAACCTGTTGTACCTGTTGTTGTTGTTGTGCAACCTGGTGTACCTGTTGTTGTTGTTGTTGTTGTGCAACCTGTTGTACCTGTTGCTGTTGTGCAACCTGTTGTACCTGTTGTTGTTGTGCAACCTGTTGTACCTGTTGTTGTTGTGCAACCTGGTGTACCTGTTGTTGTTGTGCAATCTGTTGTACCTGTTGTTGTTGTGCAACCTGGTGTATCTGTTGTTGTTGTTGTTGTGCAACCTGATGTACCTGTTGTTGTTGTTGTTGTGCAACCTGGTGTACTTGTTGTTGTTGTTGTGCAACCTGTTGTACCTGTTGTTGTTGTTGTGCAACCTGGTGTACCTGTTGTTGTTGTTGTTGTTGTTGTGCAACCTGTTGTACCTGTTGCTGTTGTACAACCTGTTGTACCTGTTGTTGTTCTGCAACCTGTTGTACCTGTTGTTGTTGTGCAACCTGGTGTACCTGTTGTTGTTGTTGTTGTGCAACCTGGTGTACCTGTTGATGTTGTTTTTGTGCAACCTGGTGTACTTGTTGTTGTTGTTGTGCAACTTGTGGTACCTGTTTTTGTTGTTGTGTAACCTGGTGTACCTGTTGTTGTTCTTGTTGTTGTGCAACCTGTTGTACCTGTTGCTGTTGTGCAACCAGGTGTACCTGTTGTTGTTGTTGTGCAACCTGGTGTACCTGTTGTTGTTGTGCAACCTGGTGTATCAGTGTTGTTGTTGTGCAACCTGGTGTACCTGTTGTTGTTGTTGTTGCGCAACCTGGTGTACCTGTTGTTGTTGTTGTTGTGCAACCTGGTGTACTTGTTGTTGTTGTTGATGTGCAACCTGGTGTACCTGTTGTTGTTGTGCAACCTGGTGTACCTGTTGTTGTTGTTGTTGCGCAACCTGGTGTACCTGTTGTTGTTGTTGTTGTGCAACCTGGTGTACTTGTTGTTGTTGTTGTGCAACCTGGTGTACCTGTTGTTGTTGTGCAACCTGGTGTACCTGTTGTTGTTGTTGTGCAACCTGGTGTACTTGTTGTTGTTGTTGTGCAACCTGTTGTACCTGTTGTTGTTGTTGTGCAACCTGGTGTACCTGTTGTTGTTGTTGTGCAACCTGGTGTACCTGTTGTTGTTGTGCAACCTGGTGTATCAGTGTTGTTGTTGTGCAACCTGGTGTACCTGTTGTTGTTGTTGTTGCGCAACCTGGTGTACCTGTTGTTGTTGTTGTTGTGCAACCTGGTGTACTTGTTGTTGTTGTTGATGTGCAACCTGGTGTACCTGTTGTTGTTGTGCAACCTGGTGTACCTGTTGTTGTTGTTGTTGCGCAACCTGGTGTACCTGTTGTTGTTGTTGTTGTGCAACCTGGTGTACTTGTTGTTGTTGTTGTGCAACCTGGTGTACCTGTTGTTGTTGTGCAACCTGGTGTACCTGTTGTTGTTGTTGTGCAACCTGGTGTACTTGTTGTTGTTGTTGTGCAACCTGTTGTACCTGTTGTTGTTGTTGTGCAACCTGGTGTACCTGTTGTTGTTGTTGTTGTGCAACCTGTTGTACCTGTTGCTGTTGTGCAACCTGGTGTACCTGTTGATGTTGTTGTTGTGCAACCTGGTGTACTTGTTGTTGTTGTTGTGCAACCTGGTGTACCTGTTGTTGTTGTGCAACCTGGTGTACCTGTTGTTGTTGTGCAACCTAGTGTACTTGTTGTTGTTGTTGTGCAACCTGTTGTACCTGTTGTTGTTGTTGTGCAACCTGGTGTACCTGTTGTTGTTGTTGTTGTGCAACCTGTTGTACCTGTTGTTGTTGTGCAACCTGGTGTACCTGATGTTGTTGTTGTGCAACCTGTTGTACCTGTTGTTGTTGTTGTGTAATCTGTTGTTGTTGTTGTGCAACCTGTTGTACCTGTTGTTGTGCAAATTGTTGTACCTGTTGTTGTTGTTGTGCAACCTGGTGTACCTGATGTTGTTGTTGTGCAACCTGTTGTACCTGTTGTTGTTGTTGTGCAACCTGTTGCTGTTGTGCAACCTGTTGTACCTGTTGTTGTTGTGCAACCTGTTGTTGTTGTGCAACCTGGTGTACCTGTTGTTGTTGTTGTTGTGCAACCTGTTGTACCTGTTGCTGTTGTGCAACCTGGTGTACCTGTTGTTGTTGTTGTTGTGCAACCTGGTGTACCTGTTGTTGTTGTGCAACCTGTTGTACCTGTTGTTGTTGTGTAACCTGGTGTACCTGTTGTTGTTGTGCAACCTGTTGTACCTGTTGCTGTTGTGCAACCTGGTGTACCTGTTGTTGTTGTTGTGCAACCTGGTATACCTGTTGTTGTTGTTGTGCAACCTGGTGTACCTGTTGTTGTTGTTGTGCAACCTGGTATACCTGTTGTTGTTGTGCAACCTGGTGTACCTGTTGTTGTTGTTGTTGTGCAACCTGGAGTACCTGTTGTTGTTGTTGTGCAACCTGGTGTACCTGTTGTTGTTGTTGTGCAACCTGTTGTACCTGTTGTTGTTGTTGTGCAACCTGGTGTACCTGTTGTTGTTGTTGTGCAACCTGGTGTATCTGTTGTTGTTGTTGTGCAACCTGGTGTATCTGTTGTTGTTGTTGTGCAACCTGTTGTACCTGTTGCTGTTTACGCAACCTGGAGTACCTGTTGTTGTTGTTGTTGTGCAACCTGGAGTACCTGTTGTTGTTGTGCAACCTGTTGTACCTGTTGTTGTTGTTGTGCAACCTGGTGTATCTGTTGTTGTTGTTGTGCAACCTGGTGTATCTGTTGTTGCTGTTGTGCAACCTGGTGTACCTGTTGTTGTTGTGCAACCTGGTGTATCTGTTGTTGTTGTTGTGCAACCTGGTGTACCTGTTGTTGTTGTTGTTGCGCAACCTGGTGTACCTGTTGTTGTTGTTGTTGTGTAACCTGGTGTACTTGTTGTTGTTGTTGTGCAACCTGGTGTACCTGTTGTTGTTGTGCAACCTGGTGTACCTGTTGTTGTTGTTGTGCAACCTGGTGTACTTGTTGTTGTTGTTGTGCAACCTGTTGTACCTGTTGTTGTTGTTGTGCAACCTGGTGTACCTGTTGTTGTTGTTGTTGTGCAACCTGTTGTACCTGTTGCTGTTGTGCAACATGGTGTACCTGTTGATGTTGTTGTTGTGCAACCTGGTGTACTTGTTGTTGTTGTTGTGCAACCTGGTGTACCTGTTGTTGTTGTGCATCCTGGTGTACCTGTTGTTGTTGTTGTTGTGCAACCTGGTGTACTTGTTGTTGTTGTGCAACCTGTTGTACCTGTTGCTGTTGTGCAACCTGGAGTACCTGTTGTTGTTGTTGTGCAATCTGTTGTACCTGTTGCTGTTGTGCAACCTGGAGTACCTGTTGTTGTTGTTGTGCAACCTGGTGTACCTGTTGTTGTTGTTGTGCAACCTGGTGTATCTGGTGTTGTTGTGCAACCTGGTGTATCTGTTGTTGTTGTTGTGCAACCTGTTGTACCTGTTGTTGTTGTTGTGCAACCTGGTGTATCTGTTGTTGTTGTTGTGCAACCTGTTGTACCTGTTGTTGTTGTTGTTGTGCAACCTGTTGTACCTGTTGCTGTTGTGCAACCTGGTGTACCTGTTGTTGTTGTTGTTCTGCAACCTGGTGTACCTGTTGTTGTTGTTGTTGTGCAACCTGGTATACTTGTTGTTGTTTTTGTGCAACCTGTTGTACCTGTTGTTGTTGTTGTTGTGCAACCTGTTGTACCTGTTGCTGTTGTGCAACCTGGTGTACCTGTTGTTGTAGTTGTTGTGCAACCTGGTGTACCTGTTGTTGTTGTTGTTGTTGTGCAACCTGGTGTACTTGTTGTTGTTGTTGTGCAACCTGGTGTACCTGTTGTTGTTGTTGTTGTGCAACCTGTTGTACCTGTTGCTGTTGTGCAACCTAGTGTACCTGTTGTTGTTGTTGTTGTTGTGCAACCTATTGTACCTGTTTTTGTAGTTGTGTAACCTGCTGTACCTTTTGTTGTTGTTGTTGTGCAACCTGTTGTACCTGTTGCTGTTGTTGTGCAACCTGTTGTACCTGTTGTTGTTGTGCAACCTGTTGTATCTGTTGTTGTTGTGCAACCTGATGTACCTGTTGTTGTTGTTGTTGTGCAACCTGGTGTACCTGTTGTTGTTGTTGTGCAACCTGGTATACCTGTTGTTGTTGTTGTTGTGCAACCTGGTGTACCTGTTGTTGTTGTTGTGCAACCTGGTGTACCTGTTGTTGTTGTTGTTGTTGTTGTTGTTGTGCAACCTGGTGTACCTGTTGTTGTTGTTGTTGTGCAACCTGGTGTACCTGTTGCTGTTGTACAACCTGGTGTACCTGTTGTTGTTGTGCAACCTGGTGTACTTGTTTTTGTTGTTGTGCAACCTGGTGTATCTGTTGTTGTTGTTGTTGTGCAACCTGGTGTACCTGTTGTTGTTGTTGTGCAACCTGTTGTACCTGTTGTTGTTGTTGTGCAACCTGGTGTACCTGTTGTTGTTGTGCAACCTGTTGTACCTGTTGCTGTTGTGCAACCTGTTGTACCTGTTGTTGATGTGCAACCTGTTGTACCTGTTGTTGTTGTGCAACCTGGTGTACCTGTTGTTGTTGTGCAACCTGTTGTACCTGTTGTTGTTGTGCAACCTGGTGTATCTGTTGTTGTTGTTGTTGTGCAACCTGATGTACCTGTTGTTGTTGTTGTTGTGCAACCTGGTGTACTTGTTGTTGTTGTTGTGCAACCTGTTGTACCTGTTGTTGTTGTTGTGCAACCTGGTGTACCTGTTGTTGTTGTTGTTGTTGTGCAACCTGTTGTACCTGTTGCTGTTGTACAACCTGTTGTACCTGTTGTTGTTGTGCAACCTGTTGTACCTGTTGTTGTTGTGCAACCTGGTGTACCTGTTGTTGTTGTTGTTGTGCAACCTGGTGTACCTGTTGTTGTTGTTGTTGTGCAACCTGGTGTACTTGTTGTTGTTGTTGTGCAACCTGTGGTACCTGTTTTTGTTGTTGTGTAACCTGGTGTACCTGTTGTTGTTCTTGTTGTTGTGCAACCTGTTGTACCTGTTGCTGTTGTGCAACCAGGTGTACCTGTTGTTGTTGTTGTGCAACCTGGTGTACCTGTTGTTGTTGTGCAACCTGGTGTATCTGTTGTTGTTGTTGTGCAACCTGGTGTACCTGTTGTTGTTGTTGTTGCGCAACCTGGTGTACCTGTTGTTGTTGTTGTTGTGCAACCTGGTGTACTTGTTGTTGTTGTTGTTGTGCAACCTGGTGTACCTGTTGTTGTTGTGCAACCTGGTGTACCTGTTGTTGTTGTTGTGCAACCTGGTGTACTTGTTGTTGTTGTTGTGCAACCTGTTGTACCTGTTGTTGTTGTTGTGCAACCTGGTGTACTTGTTGTTGTTGTTGTGCAACCTGGTGAACCTGTTGTTGTTGTTGTGCAACCTGGTGTACTTGTTTTTGTTGTTGTGCAACCTGGTGTACCTGTTGTTGTTGTGCAACCTGGTGTACCTGTTGTTGTTGTGCAACCTGGTGTACCTGTTGTTGTTGTTGTGCAACCTGTTGTTGTTGTGCAACCTATTGTTGTTGTGCAACCTGGTGTACTTGTTGTTGTTGTTATGCAACCTGGTGTACCTGTTGTTGTTGTTGTTGTTGTGCAACCTGGTGTACCTGATGTTGTTGTTGTGCAACCTGTTGTACCAGTTGTTGTTGTTGTGCAAGCTGTTGTACCAGTTGTTGTTGTTGTGCAACCTGGTGTACCTTTTTTTGTTGTTGTGCAACCTGGTGTACCAGTTGTTGTTGTTGTGCAACCTGTTGTACCTGTTGTTGTTGTGCAACCTGGTGTACCTGATGTTGTTGTTGTGCAACCTGGTGTACCTGTTGTTGTTGTTGTGCAACCTGTTGTACCAGTTGTTGTTGTTGTGCAACCTGTTGTTGTTGTGCAACCTGTTGTACCTGTTGTTGTTGTTGTGCAACCTGGTGTACCTGTTGTTGTTGTGCAACCTATTGTACTTGTTGTTGTTGTTGTGCAACCTGCTGTACCTGTTGTTGTTGTGCAACCTGGTGTACTTGTTGTTGTTGTGCAACCTGGTGTACCTGTTCTTGTTGTTGTACAACCTGGTGTACCTGTTGTTGTTATGCAACCTGTTGTACCTGTTGTTGTTGTTGTTGTGCAACCTGGTGTACTTGTTGTTGTTGTTAAGCAACCTGGTGAACCTGTTGTTGTTGTTGTGCAACCTGGTGTACTTGTTGTTGTTGTTGTGCAACCTGGTGTACCTGTTGTTGTTGTGCAACCTGGTGTACTTGTTGTTGTTGTTATGCAACCTGGTGTACCTGTTGTTGTTGTTGTTGTTGTGCAACCTGGTGTACCTGTTGTTGTTGTTGTGCAACCTGTTGTTGTTGTGCAACCTGTTGTTGTTGTGCAACCTGGTGTACTTGTTGTTGTTGTTATGCAACCTGGTGTACCTGTTGTTGTTGTTGTTGTTGTGCAACCTGGTGTACCTGATGTTGTTGTTGTGCAACCTGTTGTACCAGTTGTTGTTGTTGTGCAAGCTGTTGTACCAGTTGTTGTTGTTGTGCAACCTGGTGTACCTGTTGTTGTTGTTGTGCAACCTGGTGTACCAGTTGTTGTTGTTGTGCAACCTGTTGTACCTGTTGTTGTTGTGCAACCTGGTGTACCTGATGTTGTTGTTGTGCAACCTGGTGTACCTGTTGTTGTTGTTCTGCAACCTGTTGTTGTTGTGCAACCTGTTGTACCTGTTGTTGTTGTTGTGCAACCTGGTGTACCTGATGTTGTTGTTGTGCAACCTGGTGTACCTGTTGTTGTTGTTCTGCAACCTGTTGTTGTTGTGCAACCTGTTGTACCTGTTGTTGTTGTTGTGCAACCTGGTGTACTAGTTGTTGTTGTTATGCAACCTGGTGTACCTGTTGTTGTTGTGCAACCTGGTGTACCTGTTGTTGTTGTGCAACCTGGTGTACCTGTTGTTGTTGTGCAACCTGGTGTACCTGTTGTTGATGTTGTTGTGCAACCTGGTGTACCTGTTGTTGCTGTTGTTGTGCAACCTGGTGTACCTGATGTTGTTGTTGTGCAACCTGTTGTACCTGTTGTTGTTGTGCAACCTGTTGTTGTTGTTGTGCAACCTGTTGTACCTGTTGTTGTTGTTGTGCAACCTGGTGTACCTGTTGTTGTTGTGCAACCTGGTGTACCTGTTGTTGTTGTGCAACCTGGTGTACCTGTTGTTGTTGTTGTGCAACCTGGTGTACCTGTTGTTGTTGTTATGCAACCTGGTGTACCTGTTGTTGTTGTTGTTGTGCAACCTGGTGTACCTGTTGTTGTTGTTGTTGTGCAACCTGGTGTACCTGATGTTGTTGTTGTGCAACCTGTTGTACCTGTTGTTGTTGTTGTGTAATCTGTTGTTGTTGTTGTGCAACCTGTTGTACCTGTTGTTGTGCAAATTGTTGTACCTGTTGTTGTTGTTGTGCAACCTGGTGTACCTGATGTTGTTGTTGTGCAACCTGTTGTACCTGTTGTTGTTGTTGTGCAACCTGTTGCTGTTGTGCAACCTGTTGTACCTGTTGTTGTTGTTGTGCAACGCGTTGTTGTTGTGCAACCTGGTGTACCTGTTGTTGTTGTTGTTGTGCAACCTGTTGTACCTGTTGCTGTTGTGCAACCTGGTGTACCTGTTGATGTTGTTGTTGTGCAACCTGGTGTACTTGTTGTTGTTGTTGTGCAACCTGGTGTACCTGTTGTTGTTGTGCAACCTGGTGTACCTGTTGTTGTTGTTGTTGTGCAACCTGGTGTACTTGTTGTTGTTGTTGTGCAACCTGTTGTACCTGTTGCTGTTGTGCAACCTGGAGTACCTGTTGTTGTTGTTGTGCAATCTGTTGTACCTGTTGCTGTTGTGCAACCTGGAGTACCTGTTGTTGTTGTTGTGCAACCTGGTGTACCTGTTGTTGTTGTTGTGCAACCTGGTGTATCTGGTGTTGTTGTGCAACCTGGTGTATCTGTTGTTGTTGTGCAACCTGTTGTACCTGTTGTTGTTGTGCAACCTGGTGTATCTGTTGTTGTTGTTGTGCAACCTGTTGTACCTGTTGTTGTTGTTGTTGTGCAACCTGTTGTACCTGTTGCTGTTGTGCAACCTGGTGTACCTGTTGTTGTTGTTGTTGTGCAACCTGGTGTACCTGTTGTTGTTGTTGTTGTGCAACCTGGTATACTTGTTGTTGTTTTTGTGCAACCTGTTGTACCTGTTGTTGTTGTTGTTGTGCAAACTGTTGTACCTGTTGCTGTTGTGCAACCTGGTGTACCTGTTGTTGTAGTTGTTGTGCAACCTGGTGTACCTGTTGTTGTTGTTGTTGTGCAACCTGGTGTACTTGTTGTTGTTGTTGTGCAACCTGTTGTACCTGTTGTTGTTGTTGTTGTTGTTGTGCAACCTGTTGTACCTGTTGCTGTTGTGCAACCTAGTGTACCTGTTGTTGTTGTTGTTGTTGTGCAACCTATTGTACCTGTTTTTGTAGTTGTGTAACCTGCTGTACCTTTTGTTGTTGTTGTTGTGCAACCTGTTGTACCTGTTGCTGTTGTTGTGCAACCTGTTGTACCTGTTGTTGTTGTGCAACCTGTTGTACCTGTTGTTGTTGTGCAACCTGATGTACCTGTTGTTGTTGTTGTTGTGCAACCTGGTGTACCTGTTGTTGTTGTTGTGCAACCTGGTGTACCTGTTGTTGTTGTTGTTGTGCAACCTGGTGTACCTGTTGTTGTTGTTGTGCAACCTGGTGTACCTGTTGTTGTTGTTGTTGTGCAACCTGGTGTACCTGTTGTTCTTGTTGTTGTGCAACCTGGTGTACCTGTTGCTGTTGTACAACCTGGTGTACCTGTTGTTGTTGTGCAACCTGGTGTACTTGTTTTTGTTGTTGTGCAACCTGGTGTATCTGTTGTTGTTGTTGTTGTGCAACCTGGTGTACCTGTTGTTGTTGTTGTGCAACCTGTTGTACCTGTTGTTGTTGTTGTGCAACCTGGTGTACCTGTTGTTGTTGTTGTTGTTGTGCAACCTGTTGTACCTGTTGCTGTTGTGCAACCTGTTGTACCTGTTGTTGTTGTGCAACCTGTTGTACCTGTTGTTGTTGTGCAACCTGTTGTACCTGTTGTTGTTGTTGTGCAACCTGTTGTACCTGTTGTTGTTGTGCAACCTGTTGTACCTGTTGTTGTTGTGCAACCTGGTGTACCTGTTGTTGTTGTGCAACCTGTTGTACCTGTTGTTGTTGTGCAACCTGATGTACCTGTTGTTGTTGTTGTTGTGCAACCTGGTGTACCTGTTGATGTTGTTTTTGTGCAACCTGGTGTACTTGTTGTTGTTGTTGTGCAACTTGTGGTACCTGTTTTTGTTGTTGTGTAACCTGGTGTACCTGTTGTTGTTCTTGTTGTTGTGCAACCTGTTGTACCTGTTGCTGTTGTGCAACCAGGTGTACCTGTTGTTGTTGTTGTGCAACCTGGTGTACCTGTTGTTGTTGTGCAACCTGTTGTACCTGTTGCTGTTGTGCAACCAGGTGTACCTGTTGTTGTTGTTGTGCAACCTGGTGTACCTGTTGTTGTTGTGCAACCTGTTGTATCAGTGTTGTTGTTGTGCAACCTGGTGTACCTGTTGTTGTTGTTGTTGCGCAACCTGGTGTACCTGTTGTTGTTGTTGTTGTGCAACCTGGTGTACTTGTTGTTGTTGTTGATGTGCAACCTGGTGTACCTGTTGTTGTTGTGCAACCTGGTGTACCTGTTGTTGTTGTTGTTGCGCAACCTGGTGTACCTGTTGTTGTTATTGTTGTGCAACCTGGTGTACTTGTTGTTGTTGTTGTGCAACCTGGTGTACCTGTTGTTGTTGTGCAACCTGGTGTACCTGTTGTTGTTGTTGTGCAACCTGGTGTACTTGTTGTTGTTGTTGTGCAACCTGTTGTACCTGTTGTTGTTGTTGTGCAACCTGGTGTACCTGTTGTTGTTGTTGTTGTGCAACCTGTTGTACCTGTTGCTGTTGTGCAACCTGGTGTACCTGTTGATGTTGTTGTTGTGCAACCTGGTGTACTTGTTGTTGTTGTTGTGCAACCTGGTGTACCTGTTGTTGTTGTTGTTGTGCAACCTGGTGTACTTGTTGTTGTTATTGTGCAACCTGTTGTACCTGTTGTTGTTGTTGTGCAACCTGGTGTACCTGTTGTTGTTGGTGTTGTGCAACCTGTTGTACCTGTTGTTGTTGTGCAACCTGGTGTACCTGATGTTGTTGTTGTGCAACCTGTTGTACCTGTTGTTGTTGTTGTGTAATCTGTTGTTGTTGTTGTGCAACCTGTTGTACCTGTTGTTGTGCAAATTGTTGTACCTGTTGTTGTTGTTGTGCAACCTGGTGTACCAGATGTTGTTGTTGTGCAACCTGTTGTACCTGTTGTTGTTGTTGTGCAACCTGTTGCTGTTGTGCAACCTGGTGTACCTGTTGTTGTTGTTGTTGTGCAACCTGTTGTACCTGTTGCTGTTGTGCAACCTGGTGTACCTGTTGTTGTTGTTGTTGTGCAACCTGGTGTACCTGTTGTTGTTGTGCAACCTGTTGTACCTGTTGTTGTTGTGTAACCTGGTGTACCTGTTGTTGTTGTGCAACCTGTTGTACCTGTTGCTGTTGTGCAACCTGGTGTACCTGTTGTTGTTGTTGTGCAACCTGGTATACCTGTTGTTGTTGTTGTGCAACCTGGTGTACCTGTTGTTGTTGTTGTGCAACCTGGTATACCTGTTGTTGTTGTGCAACCTGGTGTACCTGTTGTTGTTGTTGTTGTGCAACCTGGAGTACCTGTTGTTGTTGTTGTGCAACCTGGTGTACCTGTTGTTGTTGTTGTGCAACCTGTTGTACCTGTTGTTGTTGTTGTGCAACCTGGTGTACCTGTTGTTGTTGTTGTGCAACCTGGTGTATCTGTTGTTGTTGTTGTGCAACCTGGTGTATCTGTTGTTGTTGTTGTGCAACCTGTTGTACCTGTTGCTGTTTACGCAACCTGGAGTACCTGTTGTTGTTGTTGTTGTGCAACCTGGAGTACCTGTTGTTGTTGTGCAACCTGTTGTACCTGTTGTTGTTGTTGTGCAACCTGGTGTATCTGTTGTTGTTGTTGTGCAACCTGGTGTATCTGTTGTTGCTGTTGTGCAACCTGGTGTACCTGTTGTTGTTGTGCAACCTGGTGTATCTGTTGTTGTTGTTGTGCAACCTGGTGTACCTGTTGTTGTTGTTGTTGCGCAACCTGGTGTACCTGTTGTTGTTGTTGTTGTGCAACCTGGTGTACTTGTTGTTGTTGTTGTGCAACCTGGTGTACCTGTTGTTGTTGTGCAACCTGGTGTACCTGTTGTTGTTGTTGTGCAACCTGGTGTACTTGTTGTTGTTGTTGTGCAACCTGTTGTACCTGTTGTTGTTGTTGTGCAACCTGGTGTACCTGTTGTTGTTGTTGTTGTGCAACCTGTTGTACCTGTTGCTGTTGTGCAACCTGGTGTACCTGTTGATGTTGTTGTTGTGCAACCTGGTGTACTTGTTGTTGTTGTTGTGCAACCTGGTGTACCTGTTGTTGTTGTGCATCCTGGTGTACCTGTTGTTGTTGTTGTTGTGCAACCTGGTGTACTTGTTGTTGTTGTGCAACCTGTTGTACCTGTTGCTGTTGTGCAACCTGGAGTACCTGTTGTTGTTGTTGTGCAATCTGTTGTACCTGTTGCTGTTGTGCAACCTGGAGTACCTGTTGTTGTTGTTGTGCAACCTGGTGTACCTGTTGTTGTTGTTGTGCAACCTGGTGTATCTGGTGTTGTTGTGCAACCTGGTGTATCTGTTGTTGTTGTTGTGCAACCTGTTGTACCTGTTGTTGTTGTTGTGCAACCTGGTGTATCTGTTGTTGTTGTTGTGCAACCTGTTGTACCTGTTGTTGTTGTTGTTGTGCAACCTGTTGTACCTGTTGTTGTTGTTGTTGTTGTGCAACCTGTTGTACCTGTTGCTGTTGTGCAACCTGTTGTACCTGTTGTTGTTGTGCAACCTGTTGTACCTGTTGTTGTTGTGCAACCTGGGGTACCTGTTGTTGTTGTGCAACCTGATGTACCTGTTGTTGTTGTGCAACCTGGTGTATCTGTTGTTGTTGTTGTTGTGCAACCTGATGTACCTGTTGTTGTTGTTGTTGTGCAACCTGGTGTACTTGTTGTTGTTGTTGTGCAACCTGTTGTACCTGTTGTTGTTGTTGTGCAACCTGGTGTACCTGTTGTTGTTGTTGTTGTTGTTGTGCAACCTGTTGTACCTGTTGCTGTTGTACAACCTGTTGTACCTGTTGTTGTTGTGCAACCTGTTGTACCTGTTGTTGTTGTGCAACCTGATGTACCTGTTGTTGTTGTTGTTGTGCAACCTGGTGTACCTGTTGATGTTGTTTTTGTGCAACCTGGTGTACTTGTTGTTGTTGTTGTGCAACTTGTGGTACCTGTTTTTGTTGTTGTGTAACCTGGTGTACCTGTTGTTGTTCTTGTTGTTGTGCAACCTGTTGTACCTGTTGCTGTTGTGCAACCAGGTGTACCTGTTGTTGTTGTTGTGCAACCTGGTGTACCTGTTGTTGTTGTGCAACCTGTTGTACCTGTTGCTGTTGTGCAACCAGGTGTACCTGTTGTTGTTGTTGTGCAACCTGGTGTACCTGTTGTTGTTGTGCAACCTGTTGTATCAGTGTTGTTGTTGTGCAACCTGGTGTACCTGTTGTTGTTGTTGTTGCGCAACCTGGTGTACCTGTTGTTGTTGTTGTTGTGCAACCTGGTGTACTTGTTGTTGTTGTTGATGTGCAACCTGGTGTACCTGTTGTTGTTGTGCAACCTGGTGTACCTGTTGTTGTTGTTGTTGCGCAACCTGGTGTACCTGTTGTTGTTGTTGTTGTGCAACCTGGTGTACTTGTTGTTGTTGTTGTGCAACCTGGTGTACCTGTTGTTGTTGTGCAACCTGGTGTACCTGTTGTTGTTGTTGTGCAACCTGGTGTACTTGTTGTTGTTGTTGTGCAACCTGTTGTACCTGTTGTTGTTGTTGTGCAACCTGGTGTACCTGTTGTTGTTGTTGTTGTGCAACCTGTTGTACCTGTTGCTGTTGTGCAACCTGGTGTACCTGTTGATGTTGTTGTTGTGCAACCTGGTGTACTTGTTGTTGTTGTTGTGCAACCTGGTGTACCTGTTGTTGTTGTTGTTGTGCAACCTGGTGTACTTGTTGTTGTTATTGTGCAACCTGTTGTACCTGTTGTTGTTGTTGTGCAACCTGGTGTACCTGTTGTTGTTGGTGTTGTGCAACCTGTTGTACCTGTTGTTGTTGTGCAACCTGGTGTACCTGATGTTGTTGTTGTGCAACCTGTTGTACCTGTTGTTGTTGTTGTGTAATCTGTTGTTGTTGTTGTGCAACCTGTTGTACCTGTTGTTGTGCAAATTGTTGTACCTGTTGTTGTTGTTGTGCAACCTGGTGTACCAGATGTTGTTGTTGTGCAACCTGTTGTACCTGTTGTTGTTGTTGTGCAACCTGTTGCTGTTGTGCAACCTGGTGTACCTGTTGTTGTTGTTGTTGTGCAACCTGTTGTACCTGTTGCTGTTGTGCAACCTGGTGTACCTGTTGTTGTTGTTGTTGTGCAACCTGGTGTACCTGTTGTTGTTGTGCAACCTGTTGTACCTGTTGTTGTTGTGTAAGCTGGTGTACCTGTTGTTGTTGTGCAACCTGTTGTACCTGTTGCTGTTGTGCAACCTGGTGTACCTGTTGTTGTTGTTGTGCAACCTGGTATACCTGTTGTTGTTGTTGTGCAACCTGGTGTACCTGTTGTTGTTGTTGTGCAACCTGGTATACCTGTTGTTGTTGTGCAACCTGGTGTACCTGTTGTTGTTGTTGTTGTGCAACCTGGAGTACCTGTTGTTGTTGTTGTGCAACCTGGTGTACCTGTTGTTGTTGTTGTGCAACCTGTTGTACCTGTTGTTGTTGTTGTGCAACCTGGTGTACCTGTTGTTGTTGTTGTGCAACCTGGTGTATCTGTTGTTGTTGTTGTGCAACCTGGTGTATCTGTTGTTGTTGTTGTGCAACCTGTTGTACCTGTTGCTGTTTACGCAACCTGGAGTACCTGTTGTTGTTGTTGTTGTGCAACCTGGAGTACCTGTTGTTGTTGTGCAACCTGTTGTACCTGTTGTTGTTGTTGTGCAACCTGGTGTATCTGTTGTTGTTGTTGTGCAACCTGGTGTATCTGTTGTTGCTGTTGTGCAACCTGGTGTACCTGTTGTTGTTGTGCAACCTGGTGTATCTGTTGTTGTTGTTGTGCAACCTGGTGTACCTGTTGTTGTTGTTGTTGCGCAACCTGGTGTACCTGTTGTTGTTGTTGTTGTGCAACCTGGTGTACTTGTTGTTGTTGTTGTGCAACCTGGTGTACCTGTTGTTGTTGTGCAACCTGGTGTACCTGTTGTTGTTGTTGTGCAACCTGGTGTACTTGTTGTTGTTGTTGTGCAACCTGTTGTACCTGTTGTTGTTGTTGTGCAACCTGGTGTACCTGTTGTTGTTGTTGTTGTGCAACCTGTTGTACCTGTTGCTGTTGTGCAACCTGGTGTACCTGTTGATGTTGTTGTTGTGCAACCTGGTGTACTTGTTGTTGTTGTTGTGCAACCTGGTGTACCTGTTGTTGTTGTGCATCCTGGTGTACCTGTTGTTGTTGTTGTTGTGCAACCTGGTGTACTTGTTGTTGTTGTGCAACCTGTTGTACCTGTTGCTGTTGTGCAACCTGGAGTACCTGTTGTTGTTGTTGTGCAATCTGTTGTACCTGTTGCTGTTGTGCAACCTGGAGTACCTGTTGTTGTTGTTGTGCAACCTGGTGTACCTGTTGTTGTTGTTGTGCAACCTGGTGTATCTGGTGTTGTTGTGCAACCTGGTGTATCTGTTGTTGTTGTTGTGCAACCTGTTGTACCTGTTGTTGTTGTTGTGCAACCTGGTGTATCTGTTGTTGTTGTTGTGCAACCTGTTGTACCTGTTGTTGTTGTTGTTGTGCAACCTGTTGTACCTGTTGCTGTTGTGCAACCTGGTGTACCTGTTGTTGTTGTTGTTCTGCAACCTGGTGTACCTGTTGTTGTTGTTGTTGTGCAACCTGGTATACTTGTTGTTGTTTTTGTGCAACCTGTTGTACCTGTTGTTGTTGTTGTTGTGCAACCTGTTGTACCTGTTGCTGTTGTGCAACCTGGTGTACCTGTTGTTGTAGTTGTTGTGCAACCTGGTATACCTGTTGTTGTTGTTGTTGTTGTGCAACCTGGTGTACTTGTTGTTGTTGTTGTGCAACCTGGTGTACCTGTTGTTGTTGTTGTTGTGCAACCTGTTGTACCTGTTGCTGTTGTGCAACCTAGTGTACCTGTTGTTGTTGTTGTTGTTGTGCAACCTATTGTACCTGTTTTTGTAGTTGTGTAACCTGCTGTACCTTTTGTTGTTGTTGTTGTGCAACCTGTTGTACCTGTTGCTGTTGTTGTGCAACCTGTTGTACCTGTTGTTGTTGTGCAACCTGTTGTATCTGTTGTTGTTGTGCAACCTGATGTACCTGTTGTTGTTGTTGTTGTGCAACCTGGTGTACCTGTTGTTGTTGTTGTGCAACCTGGTGTACCTGTTGTTGTTGTTGTTGTGCAACCTGGTGTACCTGTTGTTGTTGTTGTGCAACCTGGTGTACCTGTTGTTGTTGTTGTTGTGCAACCTGGTGTACCTGTTGTTGTTGTTGTTGTGCAACCTGGTGTACCTGTTGCTGTTGTACAACCTGGTGTACCTGTTGTTGTTGTGCAACCTGGTGTACTTGTTTTTGTTGTTGTGCAACCTGGTGTATCTGTTGTTGTTGTTGTTGTGCAACCTGGTGTACCTGTTGTTGTTGTTGTGCAACCTGTTGTACCTGTTGTTGTTGTTGTGCAACCTGGTGTACCTGTTGTTGTTGTGCAACCTGTTGTACCTGTTGCTGTTGTGCAACCTGTTGTACCTGTTGTTGTTGTGCAACCTGTTGTACCTGTTGTTGTTGTGCAACCTGGTGTACCTGTTGTTGTTGTGCAACCTGTTGTACCTGTTGTTGTTGTGCAACCTGGTGTATCTGTTGTTGTTGTTGTTGTGCAACCTGATGTACCTGTTGTTGTTGTTGTTGTGCAACCTGGTGTACTTGTTGTTGTTGTTGTGCAACCTGTTGTACCTGTTGTTGTTGTTGTGCAACCAGGTGTACCTGTTGTTGTTGTTGTTGTTGTGCAACCTGTTGTACCTGTTGCTGTTGTACAACCTGTTGTACCTGTTGTTGTTGTGCAACCTGTTGTACCTGTTGTTGTTGTGCAACCTGGTGTACCTGTTGTTGTTGTTGTTGTGCAACCTGGTGTACCTGTTGTTGTTGTTGTTGTGCAACCTGGTGTACTTGTTGTTGTTGTTGTGCAACCTGTGGTACCTGTTTTTGTTGTTGTGTAACCTGGTGTACCTGTTGTTGTTCTTGTTGTTGTGCAACCTGTTGTACCTGTTGCTGTTGTGCAACCAGGTGTACCTGTTGTTGTTGTTGTGCAACCTGGTGTACCTGTTGTTGTTGTGCAACCTGGTGTATCTGTTGTTGTTGTTGTGCAACCTGGTGTACCTGTTGTTGTTGTTGTTGCGCAACCTGGTGTACCTGTTGTTGTTGTTGTTGTGCAACCTGGTGTACTTGTTGTTGTTGTTGTTGTGCAATCTGGTGTACCTGTTGTTGTTGTGCAACCTGGTGTACCTGTTGTTGTTGTTGTGCAACCTGGTGTACTTGTTGTTGTTGTTGTGCAACCTGTTGTACCTGTTGTTGTTGTTGTGCAACCTGGTGTACCTGTTGTTGTTGTTGTTGTGCAACCTGTTGTACCTGTTGTTGTTGTGCAACCTGGTGTACCTGTTGTTGTTGTTGTTGTGCAACCTGGTGTACTTGTTGTTGTTGTTGTGCAACCTGTTGTACCTGTTGCTGTTGTAAAACCTGGAGTACCTGTTGTTGTTGTTGTGCAATCTGTTGTACCTGTTGCTGTTGTGCAACCTGGAGTACCTGTTGTTGTTGTTGTGCAACCTGGTGTACCTGTTGTTGTTGTTGTGCAACCTGGTGTATCTGGTGTTGTTGTGCAACCTGTTGTATCTGTTGTTGTTGTTGTGCAACCTGTTGTACCTGTTGTTGTTGTTGTGCAACCTGGTGTATCTGTTGTTGTTGTTGTGCAACCTGTTGTACCTGTTGTTGTTGTTGTTGTGCAACCTGTTGTACCTGTTGCTGTTGTGCAACCTGGTGTACCTGTTGTTGTTGTTGTGCAACCTGTTGTACCTGTTGTTGTTGTTGTGCAACCTGGTGTACCTGTTGTTGTTGTGCAACCTGGTGTATCTGTTGTTGTTGTTGTGCAACCTGGTGTATCTGTTGTTGTTGTTGTGCAACCTGTTGTACCTGTTGCTGTTTATGCAACCTGGAGTACCTGTTGTTGTTGTTGTTGTGCAACCTGGAGTACCTGTTATTGTTGTGCAACCTGTTGTACCTGTTGTTGTTGTTGTGCAACCTGGTGAATCTGTTGTTGTTGTTGTGCAACCTGGTGTATCTGTTGTTGCTGTTGTGCAACCTGGTGTACCTGTTGTTGTTGTGCAACTTGGTGTATCTGTTGTTGTTGTTGTGCAACCTAGTGTACCTGTTGTTGTTGTTGTTGCGCAACCTGGTGTACCTGTTGTTGTTGTTGTTGTTGTGCAACCTGGTGTACTTGTTGTTGTTGTTGTGCAACCTGGTGTACCTGTTGTTGTTGTGCAACCTGGTGTACCTGTTGTTGTTGTTGTGCAACCTGGTGTACTTGTTGTTGTTGTTGTGTAACCTGTTGTACCTGTTGTTGTTGTTGTGCAACCTGGTGTACCTGTTGTTGTTGTTGTTGTGCAACCTGTTGTACCTGTTGCTGTTGTGCAACCTGGTGTACCTGTTGATGTTGTTGTTGTGCAACCTGGTGTACTTGTTGTTGTTGTTGTGCAACCTGGTGTACCTGTTGTTGTTGTGCATCCTGGTGTACCTGTTGTTGTTGTTGTTGTGCAACCTGGTGTACTTGTTGTTGTTGTTGTTGTGCAACCTGGTGTACCTGTTGTTGTTGTTGTTGTGCAACCTGGTGTACTTGTTGTTGTTGTTGTTGTGCAACCTGTTGTACCTGTTGTTGTTGTGCAACCTGGTGTACCTGTTGTTGTTGTTGTTGTGCAACCTGGTGTACTTGTTGTTGTTGTTGTGCAACCTGTTGTACCTGTTGCTGTTGTGCAACCTGGAGTACCTGTTGTTGTTGTTGTGCAATCTGTTGTACCTGTTGCTGTTGTGCAACCTGGAGTACCTGTTGTTGTTGTTGTGCAACCTGGTGTACCTGTTGTTGTTGTTGTGCAACCTGGTGTATCTGGTGTTGTTGTGCAACCTGGTGTATCTGTTGTTGTTGTTGTGCAACCTGTTGTACCTGTTGTTGTTGTTGTGCAACCTGGTGTATCTGTTGTTGTTGTTGTGCAACCTGTTGTACCTGTTGTTGTTGTTGTTGTGCAACCTGTTGTACCTGTTGCTGTTGTGCAACCTGGTGTACCTGTTGTTGTTGTTGTGCAACCTGTTGTACCTGTTGTTGTTGTTGTGCAACCTGGTGTACCTGTTGTTGTTGTTGTGCAACCTGGTGTATCTGTTGTTGTTGTTGTGCAACCTGGTGTATCTGTTGTTGTTGTTGTGCAACCTGTTGTACCTGTTGCTGTTTATGCAACCTGGAGTACCTGTTGTTGTTGTTGTTGTGCAACCTGGAGTACCTGTTGTTGTTGTGCAACCTGTTGTACCTGTTGTTGTTGTTGTGCAACCTGGTGTATCTGTTGTTGTTGTTGTGCAACCTGGTGTATCTGTTGTTGCTGTTGTGCAACCTGGTGTACCTGTTGTTGTTGTGCAACCTGGTGTATCTGTTGTTGTTGTTGTGCAACCTGGTGTCCCTGTTGTTGTTGTTGTTGCGCAACCTGGTGTACCTGTTGTTGTTGTTGTTGTGCAACCTGGTGTACTTGTTGTTGTTGTTGTGCAACCTGGTGTACCTGTTGTTGTTGTGCAACCTGGTGTACCTGTTGTTGTTGTTGTGCAACCTGGTGTACCTGTTGTTGTTGTTGTGCAACCTGGTGTTCTTGTTGTTGTTGTTGTGCAACCTGTTGTACCTGTTGTTGTTGTGCAACCTGGTGTACCTGTTGTTGTTGTTGTTGTGCAACCTGTTGTACCTGTTGCTGTTGTGCAACCTGGTGTACCTGTTGATGTTGTTGTTGTGCAACCTGGTGTACTTGTTGTTGTTGTTGTGCAACCTGGTGTACCTGTTGTTGTTGTGCAACCTGGTGTACCTGTTGTTGTTGTTGTTGTGCAACCTGGTGTACTTGTTGTTGTTGTTGTGCAACCTGTTGTACCTGTTGCTGTTGTGCAACCTGGAGTACCTGTTGTTGTTGTTGTGCAATCTGTTGTACCTGTTGCTGTTGTGCAACCTGGAGTACCTGTTGTTGTTGTTGTGCAACCTGGTGTACCTGTTGTTGTTGTTGTGCAACCTGGTGTATCTGGTGTTGTTGTGCAACCTGGTGTATTTGTTGTTGTTGTTGTGCAACCTGTTGTACCTGTTGTTGTTGTTGTGCAACCTGGTGTATCTGTTGTTGTTGTTGTGCAACCTGTTGTACCTGTTGTTGTTGTTGTGCAACCTGTTGTACCTGTTGCTGTTGTGCAACCTGGTGTACCTGTTGTTGTTGTTGTGCAACCTGTTGTACCTGTTGTTGTTGTTGTGCAACCTGGTGTACCTGTTGTTGTTGTTGTGCAACCTGGTGTATCTGTTGTTGTTGTTGTGCAACCTGGTGTATCTGTTGTTGTTGTTGTGCAACCTGTTGTACCTGTTGCTGTTTATGCAACCTGGAGTACCTGTTGTTGTTGTTGTTGTGCAACCTGGAGTACCTGTTGTTGTTGTGCAACCTGTTGTACCTGTTGTTGTTGTTGTGCAACCTGGTGTATCTGTTGTTGTTGTTGTGCAACCTGGTGTATCTGTTGTTGCTGTTGTGCAACCTGGTGTACCTGTTGTTGTTGTGCAACCTGGTGTATCTGTTGTTGTTGTTGTGCAACCTG
Source organism: Procambarus clarkii (assembly GCF_040958095.1). NCBI lineage: Eukaryota > Metazoa > Arthropoda > Malacostraca > Decapoda > Cambaridae > Procambarus > Procambarus clarkii. The sequence continues at coordinate 3,167,852 of NC_091150.1, read as the reverse complement.
GTGTACCTGTTGTTGTTGTTGTTGCGCAACCTGGTGTACCTGTTGTTGTTGTTGTTGTGCAACCTGGTGTACTTGTTGTTGTTGTTGTGCAACCTGGTGTACCTGTTGTTGTTGTGCAACCTGGTGTACCTGTTGTTGTTGTTGTGCAACCTGGTGTACTTGTTGTTGTTGTTGTGCAACCTGTTGTACCTGTTGTTGTTGTTGTGCAACCTGGTGTACCTGTTGTTGTTGTTGTTGTGCAACCTGTTGTACCTGTTGCTGTTGTGCAACCTGGTGTACCTGTTGATGTTGTTGTTGTGCAACCTGGTGTACTTGTTGTTGTTGTTGTGCAACCTGGTGTACCTGTTGTTGTTGTGCAACCTGGTGTACCTGTTGCTGTTGTGCAACCTGGAGTACCTGTTGTTGTTGTTGTGCAACCTGGAGTACCTGTTGCTGTTGTGCAACCTGGAGTACCTGTTGTTTTTGTTGTGCAACCTGGTGTATCTGTTGTTGTTGTTGTGCAACCTGGTGTATCTGTTGTTGCTGTTGTGCAACCTGGTGTACCTGTTGTTGTTGTGCAACCTGGTGTATCTGTTGTTGTTGTTGTGCAACCTTGTGTACCTGTTGTTGTTGTTGTTGCGCAACCTGGTGTACCTGTTGTTGTTGTTGTTGTGCAACCTGGTGTACTTGTTGTTGTTGTTGTGCAACCTGGTGTACCTGTTGTTGTTGTGCAACCTGGTGTACCTGTTGTTGTTGTTGTGCAACCTGGTGTACTTGTTGTTGTTGTTGTGCAACCTGTTGTACCTGTTGTTGTTGTTGTGCAACCTGGTGTACCTGTTGTTGTTGTTGTTGTGCAACCTGTTGTACCTGTTGCTGTTGTGCAACCTGGTGTACCTGTTGATGTTGTTGTTGTGCAACCTGGTGTACTTGTTGTTGTTGTTGTGCAACCTGGTGTACCTGTTGTTGTTGTGCAACCTGTTGTACCTGTTGCTGTTGTGCAACCTGGAGTACCTGTTGTTGTTGTTGTGCAATCTGTTGTACCTGTTGCTGTTGTGCAACCTGGAGTACCTGTTGTTGTTGTTGTGCAACCTGGTGTACCTGTTGTTGTTGTTGTGCAACCTGGTGTATCTGGTGTTGTTGTGCAACCTGGTGTATCCGTTGTTGTTGTTGTGCAACCTGTTGTACCTGTTGTTGTTGTTGTGCAACCTGGTGTATCTGTTGTTGTTGTTGTGCAACCTGTTGTACCTGTTGTTGTTGTTGTTGTGCAACCTGTTGTACCTGTTGCTGTTGTGCAACCTGGTGTACCTGTTGTTGTTGTTGTTGTGCAACCTGGTGTACCTGTTGTTGTTGTTGTTGTGCAACCTGGTATACTTGTTGTTGTTTTTGTGCAACCTGTTGTACCTGTTGTTGTTGTTGTTGTGCAACCTGTTGTACCTGTTGCTGTTGTGCAACCTGGTGTACCTGTTGTTGTAGTTGTTGTGCAACCTGGTGTACCTGTTGTTGTTGTTGTTGTGCAACCTGGTGTACTTGTTGTTGTTGTTGTGCAACTTGTTGTACCTGTTGTTGTTGTTGTTGTGCAACCTGTTGTACCTGTTGCTGTTGTGCAACCTAGTGTACCTGTTGTTGTTGTTGTTGTGCAACCTATTGTACCTGTTTTTGTAGTTGTGTAACCTGCTGTACCTTTTGTTGTTGTTGTTGTGCAACCTGTTGTACCTGTTGCTGTTGTTCTGCAACCTGTTGTACCTGTTGTTGTTGTGCAACCTGTTGTACCTATTGTTGTTGTGCAACCTGATGTACCTGTTGTTGTTGTTGTTGTGCAACCTGGTGTACCTGTTGTTGTTGTTGTGCAACCTGGTGTCCCTGTTGTTGTTGTTGTTGTGCAACCTGGTGTACCTGTTGTTGTTGTTGTGCAACCTGGTGTACCTGTTGTTGTTGTTGTTGTTGTTGTTGTTGTGCAACCTGGTGTACCTGTTGTTGTTGTTGTTGTGCAACCTGGTGTACCTGTTGCTGTTGTACAACCTGGTGTACCTGTTGTTGTTGTGCAACCTGGTGTACTTGTTTTTGTTGTTGTGCAACCTGGTGTATCTGTTGTTGTTGTTGTTGTGCAACCTGGTGTACCTGTTGTTGTTGTTGTGCAACCTGTTGTACCTGTTGCTGTTGTGCAACCTGGTGTACCTGTTGATGTTGTTGTTGTGCAACCTGGTGTACTTGTTGTTGTTGTTGTGCAACCTGGTGTACCTGTTGTTGTTGTGCAACCTGTTGTACCTGTTGCTGTTGTGCAACCTGGAGTACCTGTTGTTGTTGTTGTGCAATCTGTTGTACCTGTTGCTGTTGTGCAACCTGGAGTACCTGTTGTTGTTGTTGTGCAACCTGGTGTACCTGTTGTTGTTGTTGTGCAACCTGGTGTATCTGGTGTTGTTGTGCAACCTGGTGTATCCGTTGTTGTTGTTGTGCAACCTGTTGTACCTGTTGTTGTTGTTGTGCAACCTGGTGTATCTGTTGTTGTTGTTGTGCAACCTGTTGTACCTGTTGTTGTTGTTGTTGTGCAACCTGTTGTACCTGTTGCTGTTGTGCAACCTGGTGTACCTGTTGTTGTTGTTGTTGTGCAACCTGGTGTACCTGTTGTTGTTGTTGTTGTGCAACCTGGTATACTTGTTGTTGTTTTTGTGCAACCTGTTGTACCTGTTGTTGTTGTTGTTGTGCAACCTGTTGTACCTGTTGCTGTTGTGCAACCTGGTGTACCTGTTGTTGTAGTTGTTGTGCAACCTGGTGTACCTGTTGTTGTTGTTGTTGTGCAACCTGGTGTACTTGTTGTTGTTGTTGTGCAACTTGTTGTACCTGTTGTTGTTGTTGTTGTGCAACCTGTTGTACCTGTTGCTGTTGTGCAACCTAGTGTACCTGTTGTTGTTGTTGTTGTGCAACCTATTGTACCTGTTTTTGTAGTTGTGTAACCTGCTGTACCTTTTGTTGTTGTTGTTGTGCAACCTGTTGTACCTGTTGCTGTTGTTCTGCAACCTGTTGTACCTGTTGTTGTTGTGCAACCTGTTGTACCTATTGTTGTTGTGCAACCTGATGTACCTGTTGTTGTTGTTGTTGTGCAACCTGGTGTACCTGTTGTTGTTGTTGTGCAACCTGGTGTCCCTGTTGTTGTTGTTGTTGTGCAACCTGGTGTACCTGTTGTTGTTGTTGTGCAACCTGGTGTACCTGTTGTTGTTGTTGTTGTTGTTGTGCAACCTGGTGTACCTGTTGTTGTTGTTGTTGTGCAACCTGGTGTACCTGTTGCTGTTGTACAACCTGGTGTACCTGTTGTTGTTGTGCAACCTGGTGTACTTGTTTTTGTTGTTGTGCAACCTGGTGTATCTGTTGTTGTTGTTGTTGTGCAACCTGGTGTACCTGTTGTTGTTGTTGTGCAACCTGTTGTACCTGTTGTTGTTGTTGTGCAACCTGGTGTACCTGTTGTTGTTGTTGTTGTTGTGCAACCTGTTGTACCTGTTGCTGTTGTGCAACCTGTTGTACCTGTTGTTGTTGTGCAACCTGTTGTACCTGTTGTTGTTGTGCAACCTGGTGTACCTGTTGTTGTTGTGCAACCTGTTGTACCTGTTGTTGTTGTGCAACCTGGTGTATCTGTTGTTGTTGTTGTTGTGCAACCTGATGTACCTGTTGTTGTTGTTGTTGTGCAACCTGGTGTACTTGTTATTGTTGTTGTGCAACCTGTTGTACCTGTTGTTGTTGTTGTGCAACCTGGTGTACCTGTTGTTGTTGTTGTGCAACCTGTTGTACCTGTTGCTGGTGTACAACCTGTTGTACCTGTTGTTGTGCAACCTGTTGTACCTGTTGTTGTTGTGCAACCTGGTGTACCTGTTGTTGTTGTTGTTGTGCAACCTGGTGTACCTGTTGTTGTTGTTGTTGTGCAACCTGGTGTACTTGTTGTTGTTGTTGTGCAACCTGTGGTACCTGTTTTTGTTGTTGTGTAACCTGGTGTACCTGTTGTTGTTCTTGTTGTTGTGCAACCTGTTGTACCTGTTGCTGTTGTGCAACCAGGTGTACCTGTTGTTGTTGTTGTGCAACCTGGTGTACCTGTTGTTGTGCAACCTGGTGTATCTGTTGTTGTTGTTGTGCAACCTGGTGTACCTGTTGTTGTTGTTGTTGCGCAACCTGGTGTACCTGTTGTTGTTGTTGTTGTGCAACCTGGTGTACTTGTTGTTGTTGTTGTTGTGCAACCTGGTGTACCTGTTGTTGTTGTGCAACCTGGTGTACCTGTTGTTGTTGTTGTTGTTGTTGTGCAACCTGGTGTACTTGTTGTTGTTGTTGTGCAACCTGTTGTACCTGTTGTTGTTGTTGTGCAACCTGGTGTACCTGTTGTTGTTGTTGTTGTGCAACCTGTTGTACCTGTTGTTGTTGTGCAACCTGGTGTACCTGTTGTTGTTGTTGTTGTTGTGCAACCTTGTGTACTTGTTGTTGTTGTTGTGCAACCTGTTGTACCTGTTGCTGTTGTGCAACCTGGAGTACCTGTTGTTGTTGTTGTGCAATCTGTTGTACCTGTTGCTGTTGTGCAACCTGGAGTACCTGTTGTTGTTGTTGTGCAACCTGGTGTACATGTTGTTGTTGTTGTGCAACCTGGTGTATCTGGTGTTGTTGTGCAACCTGGTGTATCTGTTGTTGTTGTTGTGCAACCTGTTGTACCTGTTGTTGTTGTTGTTGTGCAACCTGTTGTACCTGTTGCTGTTGTGCAACCTGGTGTACCTGTTGTTGTTGTTGTTGTGCAACCTGGTGTACCTGTTGTTGTTGTTGTTGTGCAACCTGGTATACTTGTTGTTGTTTTTGTGCAACCTGTTGTACCTGTTGTTGTTGTTGTTGTGCAACCTGTTGTACCTGTTGCTGTTGTGCAACCTGGTGTACCTGTTGTTGTTGTTGTTGTTGTGCAACCTGGTGTACCTGTTGTTGTTGTTGTGCAACCTGGTGTACTTGTTGTTGTTGTTGTGCAACCTGTTGTACCTGTTGTTGTTGTTGTTGTTGTGCAACCTGTTGTACCTGTTGCTGTTGTGCAACCTAGTGTACCTGTTGTTGTTGTTGTTGTGCAACCTATTGTACCTGTTTTTGTAGTTGTGTAACCTGCTGTACCTTTTGTTGTTGTTGTTGTGCAACCTGTTGTACCTGTTGCTGTTTTTGTGCAACCTGTTGTACCTGTTGTTGTTGTGCAACCTGTTGTACCTGTTGTTGTTGTGCAACCTGATGTACCTGTTGTTGTTGTTGTTGTGCAACCTGGTGTACCTGTTGTTGTTGTTGTGCAACCTGGTGTACCTGTTGTTGTTGTTGTTGTGCAACCTGGTGTACCTGTTGTTGTTGTTGTGCAACCTGGTGTACCTGTTGTTGTTGTTGTGCAACCTGGTGCACCTGTTGTTGTTGTTGTTGTGCAACCTGGTGTACCTGTTGCTGTTGTACAACCTGGTGTACTTGTTTTTGTTGTTGTGCAACCTGGTGTACCTGTTGTTGTTGTTGTTGTGCAACCTGGTGTACTTGTTGTTGTTGTTGTGCAACCTGTTGTACCTGTTGTTGTTGTTGTGCAACCTGGTGTACCTGTTGATGTTGTTGTTGTGCAACCTGTTGTACCTGTTGCTGTTGTGCAACCAGGTGTACCTGTTGTTGTTGTTGTGCAACCTGGTGTACCTGTTGTTGTTGTGCAACCTGGTGTATCTGTTGTTGTTGTTGTGCAACCTGGTGTACCTGTTGTTGTTGTTGTTGCGCAACCTGGTGTACCTGTTTTTGTTGTTGTTGTGCAACCTGGTGTACTTGTTGTTGTTGTTGTGCAACCTGGTGTACCTGTTGTTGTTGTGCAACCTGGTGTACCTGTTGTTGTTGTTGTTGTGCAACCTGGTGTACTTGTTGTTGTTGTTGTGCAACCTGTTGTACCTGTTGTTGTTGTTGTGCAACCTGGTGTACCTGTTGTTGTTGTGCAACCTGTTGTACCTGTTGCTGTTGTGCAACCTGGTGTACCTGTTGATGTTGTTGTTGTGCAACCTGGTGTACTTGTTGTTGTTGTTGTGCAACCTGGTGTACCTGTTGTTGTTGTGCAACCTGGTGTACCTGTTGTTGTTGTTGTTGTGCAACCTGGTGTACTTGTTGTTGTTGTTGTGCAACCTGTTGTACCTGTTGCTGTTGTGCAACCTGGAGTACCTGTTGTTGTTGTTGTGCAATCTGTTGTACCTGTTGCTGTTGTGCAACCTGGAGTACCTGTTGTTGTTGTTGTGCAACCTGGTGTACCTGTTGTTGTTGTTGTGCAACCTGGTGTATCTGGTGTTGTTGTGCAACCTGGTGTATCTGTTGTTGTTTTTGTGCAACCTGTTGTACCTGTTGTTGTTGTTGTGCAACCTGGTGTATCTGTTGTTGTTGTTGTGCAACCTGTTGTACCTGTTGTTGTTGTTGTTGTGCAACCTGTTGTACCTGTTGCTGTTGTGCAACCTGGTGTACCTGTTGTTGTTGTTGTTGTGCAACCTGGTGTACCTGTTGTTGTTTTTGTTGTGCAACCTGGTATACTTGTTGTTGTTTTTGTGCAACCTGTTGTACCTGTTGTTGTTGTTGTTGTGCAACCTGTTGTACCTGTTGCTGTTGTGCAACCTGGTGTACCTGTTGTTGTTGTGCAACCTGGTGTACCTGTTGTTATTGTTGTTGTGCAACCTGGTGTACTTGTTGTTGTTGTGCAACCTGTTGTACCTGTTGTTGTTGTTGTTGTGCAACCTGTTGTACCTGTTGCTGTTGTGCAACCTAGTGTACCTGTTGTTGTTGTTGTTGTGCAACCTGTTGTACCTGTTTTTGTAGTTGTGTAACCTGCTGTACCTTTTGTTGTTGTTGTGCAACCTGTTTTACCTGTTGCTGTTGTTGTGCAACCTGTTGTACCTGTTGTTGTTGTGCAACCTGTTGTACCTGTTGTTGTTGTGCAACCTGATGTACCTGTTGTTGTTGTTGTTGTGCAACCTGGTGTACCTGTTGTTGTTGTTGTGCAACCTGGTGTACCTGTTGTTGTTGTTGTGCAACCTGGTGTACCTGTTGTTGTTGTTGTGCAACCTGGTGTACCTGTTGTTGTTGTTGTGCAACCTGGTGTACCTGTTGTTGTTGTTGTTGTGCAACCTGGTGTACCTGTTGTTGTGCAACCTGGTGTACCTGTTGCTGTTGTACAACCTGGTGTACCTGTTGTTGTTGTGCAACCTGGTGTACTTGTTTTTGTTGTTGTGCAACCTGGTGTATCTGTTGTTGTTGTTGTTGTGCAACCTGGTGTACCTGTTGTTGTTGTTGTTGTGCAACCTGGTGTACTTGTTGTTGTTGTGCAACCTGTTGTACCTGTTGTTGTTGTTGTGCAACCTGGTGTACCTGTTGTTGTTGTTGTTGTTGTGCAACCTGTTGTACCTGTTGCTGTTGTGCAACCTGGTGTACCTGTTGTTGTTCTTGTTGTTGTGCAACCTGTTGTACCTGTTGTTGTTGTTGTGCAACCTGGTGTACCTGTCGTTGTTGTTGTTGTTATGCAACCTGTTGTACCTGTTGCTGTTGTGCAACCTGTTGTACCTGTTGTTGTTGTGCAACCTGTTGTACCTGTTGTTGTTGTGCAACCTGGTGTACCTGTTGTTGTTGTTGTTGTGCAACCTGGTGTACCTGTTGTTGTTGTTGTTGTGCAACCTGGTGTACTTGTTGTTGTTGTTGTGCAACCTGTGGTACCTGTTTTTGTTGTTGTGTAACCTGGTGTACCTGTTGTTGTTCTTGTTGTTGTGCAACCTGTTGTACCTGTTGCTGTTGTGCAACCAGGTGTACCTGTTGTTGTTGTTGTGCAACCTGGTGTACCTGTTGTTGTTGTTGTGCAACCTGGTGTACCTGTTGTTGTTGTGCAACCTGGTGTACCTGTTGTTGTTGTGCAACCTGGTGTATCTGTTGTTGTTGTGCAACCTGGTGTACCTGTTGTTGTTGTTGTTGTGCAACCTGGTGTACCTGTTGTTGTTGTTGTGCAACCTGGTGTACCTGTTGTTGTTGTTGTGCAACCTGTTGTTGTTGTGCAACCTGGTGTACCTGTTGTTGTTGTTGTCGTGCAACCTGGTGTGCCTGTTGTTGTTGTTGTGCAACCTGGTGTACCTGTTGTTGTTATTGTGCAACCTGGTGTACCTGTTGTTGTTGATGTGCAATCTGGTGTACTTGTTGTTGTTGTTGTGCAACCTGTTGTATCTGTTGTTGTTGTTGTTGTGCAACCTGGTGTACCTGTTGTTGTTGTTGTTGTGCAACCTGGTGTACCTGTTGTTGTTGTTGTTGTGCAACCTGGTGTACCACTTGCTGTTGTGCAACCTGGTGTACCTGTTGTTGTTGTTGTTGTGCAACCTGGTGTACTTGTTGTTGTTGTTGTGCAACCTGGTGTACCTGTTGTTGTTGTTGTTGTGCAACCTGGTGTACTTGTTGTTGTTGTTGTGCAACCTAGTGTACCTGTTGTTGTTGTTGTTGTGCAACCTGGTGTGCCTGTTGTTGTTGTTGTTGTTGTGCAACCTGTTGTACCTGTTGCTGTTGTGCAACCTGTTGTACCTGTTGTTGTTGTGCAACCTGTTGTACCTGTTGTTGTTGTGCAACCTGGTGTACCTGTTGTTGTTGTTGTTGTTCAACCTGGTGTACCTGTTGTTGTTGTTGTTGTGCAACCTGGTGTACCTGTTGTTGTTGTTCAACCTGGTGTACCTGTTGTTGTTGTTGTTGTGCAACCTGGTGTACTTGTTGTTGTTTTTGTGCAACCTGGTGTACTTGTTGTTGTTGTTGTGCAACCTGTGGTACCTGTTGTTGTTGTTGTTGTGCAACCTGTTGTACCTGTTGCTGTTGTGCAACCTGTTGTACCTGTTGTTGTTGTGTAACCTGTTGTACCTGTAGTTGTTGTTGTGCAACCTGGTGTACCTGTTGTTGTTGTGCAATTTGGTGTACCTGTTGTTGTTGTTGTGCAACCTGGTGTACCTGTTGTTGTTGTTGTGCAACCTGGTGTACTTGTTGTTGTTGTTGTGCAACCTGGTGTACCTGTTGTTGTTATTGTTGTTGTGCAACCTGGTGTACCTGTTGTTGTTGTTGTGCAACCTGGTGTACCTGTTGTTGTTGTGCAAACTGGTGTACCTGTTGTTGTTGTTGTTGTGCAACCTTGTGTACCTGTTGTTGTTGTTGTTGTGCAACCTGGTGTACCTGTTGTTGTTGTTGTGCAACCTGGTGTACCTGTTGTTGTTGTGCAACCTGGTGTACCTGTTGTTGTTGTTGTTGTGCAACCTGGTGTACCTGTTGTTGTTGTTGTTGTGCAACTTGTTGTACCTGATGTTGTTGTGCAACCTGTTGTACCTGTTGTTGTTGTGCAACCTGGTGTACCTGTTGTTGTTGTGCAACCTGGTGTACCTGTTGTTGTTGTTGTTGTGCAACCTGGTGTACCTGTTGTTGTTGTTGTTGTGCAACCTGGTGTACCTGTTGTTGTTGTGCAACCTGGTGTACCTGTTGTTGTTGTTGTTGTGCAACCTGGTGTACCTGTTGTTGTTGTTGTTGTGCAACATGGTGTACCTGTTGTTGTTGTGCAACCTGTTGTACCTGATGTTGTTGTGCAACCTGTTGTACCTGTTGTTGTTGTTGTTGTGCAACCTGTTGTACCTGTTGTTGTTGTGCGATCTGTTGTATGTGTTGTAGTGATCCGTTTTGCCCCTGTATTTACTGTAGTAGTATCTGTAGGGCTTGTTGTTGTGCGTCGGGTTGTACCTGTTGTAGTTGTTGAGGTTGTGGGGGTGGTGTGTGTACGTTCGTAAGCCTTGTCTAATCGTCAGGCCTTGAGAACCCGCAATGGCATCATCCCCGGGAACTCCTTGTATAACTGGGGTGGACGTTCTAATAGTGGGGGCCCAACCCCATCACTTCCTATCGCCTCACCAATCATCGTGATGTCGGCTGAGCAGGAGCTCCCAATGAATTCCTGCTAATGAAACAGTTGACAACACTGGATGCAACTAAAGCTGTTGGACCAGACAAAGTATCACTGTGGATACTAAAAGAAGCAGCGCAGGCCCTCAGCATGCCTCTGGCAATGATCTTTAATGATCTTTAATTGCTGGAAGAAGGCAAATGTCGTTCCGATCTTCAAGAAAGGAACGACATTTGCACTTAACTATAGACCTGTATCACTGACAAGCATCCCCTGTAAAATAATGGAAAGAATAATTAGGGCTACGACTGGTTGCACTCCTGGAGAACGATAGGTTTGTGAACAAACAACAATATGAGTTCTGGAAATTGAAATCGTACCTAACAAACCTTTTGGAATTCTATGATAAAATAACGAGGATAAGACAGGACAGAGATGGTTGGGCAGACTGCATATATCTGGACTTCCAAAAAGCCTTTGATACAGTACCGCACATGCGACTGCTGTTCAAACTTGAGAGGCAGGCGGGGGTGGGTGGAAAGGTCCTAGCATGGATAAGGAACTACCTAACAGGAAGGAGCCAAAGAATTACGGTGAGGGGCAAGAAGTCGGACTGGCGAACAGTAACGAGTGGAGCATTACAAGGATCGGTGCTGGGACCAATTCTATTTCTAGTATATGTTAACGACATGTTTAGAGGAGGAGTGTCCTACACGTCCATGTTCGTAGATGACGCAAAGTTGATGAGAAGAGTTGTGACAGATGAGGATTGCAGGATCCTCCAATAGGACCTGAACAGGTTGCAGAGATGGTCAGAGAAATAACTACTGGAGTTCAACACGAGTAAATGTAAAGTTATGGAAATGGGACTAGGAGATAGGAGACCAAAGGGACAGTACACAATGAAGGGGAACAGCCTACCTGTGACGACGCGTGAAAGAGACCTGGGTGTGGACGTAACACCTAATCTATCTCCTGAGGCACATATAAATAGGATAACGACAGCAGCGTATTCTACACTGGCAAAAGTTAGAACATCATTCAGAAACCTAAGTAAGGAGGCATTTAGGGCGCTTTACACTGCTTACGTAAGGCCAGTCTTAAAGTATGCCGTCTCATCATGGAGTCCCCATCTGAAGACGCATATAAGGAAACTGGAAAAGGTTCAGAGGTTTGCAACGAGACTCGTCCCAGAGCTACGAGGGATGGGGTATGAGGAGCGCCGGAGGGAACTGTGCCTTACGACACTAGAAAGAAGAAGGGAGAGGGGGGGACATGATAAGAACGTATAAAATACTCTGGTATTTTGATTGACAGAGTGGACATAGACGAAATGTTCACACGGAATAGCAACAGAAGGAGGGGACATGGGTGAAAGCTGGAAACTCAGATGAGTTACAGGGCTGTTAGGAAGTTTTCTTTTAGCATGAGAGTAGTGGGAAAATGGAATGCACTTAAAGAATTGGTTGTGGAAGAAAATACGATTCATAATTTGAAAACTAGGTATGATAGGGAAATAAAACCATAGTCATTGCTTGTAAACAACCGATGCTCGAAAGGCGGGAGATAAAAGAGTCAATGCTCGATCCTGCAGACACAATTAGGTGAGTACAATTGGGTGAATACACACACACACACACACACACACACACACACACACACACACACACACACACACACACACACACACACACACACACACACACACACACACACACACACACACACTCACACACACACACACAGGGAGCCGGCCGGCTGAGTGGACAGCACGGTGGTCACATGATTCTGTGGTCCCGGGTTCGATCTCGGGCGCCGGCGAGAAACGATAGGCAGAGTTTCTTTCACCCTATGCCCCTGTTACCTAGCAGTAAATACGTACCTGGGAGTTAGTCAGCTGTCACGGGCTGCTTCCAGAGGTGTGTGTGTGTTTGGGGTGTGGGAGAAAAAAAATAGTAATAGTAGAAACAGTTGATTGACAGTTGAGAGGCGGGCCGAAAGAGCAGAGCTCATCCCCCGCAAGCACAACTAGGTGAATACACACACACACACACACACACACACACACACACACACACACACACACACACACACACACACACACACACACACAGAGGAG